>NW_020702701.1:0-5957 GCF_002925995.2 Terrapene triunguis | reverse complement strand
GTCTCTGTACACAGAGAGCTGTTACCCTTCCCTTTATAGTTATGACACGCCCCCCAAATCACAGATAGTGCTGGACGTTCGGTTCCACACTGGCTGTGATTTCTTCCTGGAGTTCTAGGAGAAAACAGAGTTAATAAGACACATGTACCTTTAGACATACTACTGATTATATAAAAACTAACAATATGTTTCATTCCAAGAACAATTGTTAACCAGTTAACTCTGGGAAACTTTCCCGGGAGAGTGCATCAGCCACTTTGTTAGAAGCTCCCGAAATGTGTTGTATTTCAAAATCAAAATTTTGGAGAGCTAAACTCCATCGAAGAAGTTTTTTGTTATTTCCCTTGGCGGTATGAAGCCACTGTAGCGCAGCATGGTCTGTTTGTAGTTGGAAACGCCGTCCCCAAACATATGGGCGTAGCTTTTCCAGCGCGTACACAATGGCGTAGCATTCCTTTTCGCTGATTGACCAGTGGCTTTCCCTCTCAGACAGTTTCTTGCTGAGAAACACGACAGGATGGAATTCTTGATCCGGTCCTTCCTGCATTAAAACTGCTCCCACGCCTCGCTCGGACGCATCTGTGGTTACTAGGAACGGTTTGTCAAAGTCTGGGGCCCTTAGCACAGGGTCAGACATGAGTGTCGCCTTAAGCTGGTTAAAGGCCTTTTGACACTTATCAGTCCACTGAACTGCATTTGGCTGTTTCTTTCTGGTTAGGTCTGTCAGCGGGGCGGCGATTTGGCTGTAGTGTGGTACAAATCGCCTATAATATCCGGCCAAGCCTAAGAAGGATTGGACCTGTTTCTTTGACTTTGGAACCGGCCACTTTTGGATAGCATCCACTTTGGCCTGTAGGGGATTTATAGTTCCTTGACCCACCTGGTGCCCCAAGTAAGTCACCCTGTTTTGGCCTATTTGACACTTTTTAGCCTTAACAGTTAGTCCTGCCTGTCGGATGCGCTCGAAGACTTTTTCCAGGTGCTCCAGGTGTTCTGTCCATGAATCAGAAAAAATGGCCACATCATCGAGGTAGGCAACTGCAGATTCTCCCAATCCCGCTAGGAGACCATCTACAAGTCTTTGGAAGGTGGCGGGTGCATTTCGCAACCCGAAAGGGAGTACATTGAATTCGTACACCCCTGCCTGGGTGACGAAGGCTGACCTTTCCTTAGCGGGTTCATCTAGTGGTACTTGCCAGTACCCTTTGGTTAAGTCTAAAGTAGAGATGAATTGGGCATGTCCCAATTTCTCCAATAGCTCATCTGTGCGTGGCATTGGATAGTTGTCAGGACGAGTTACAGCATTTAGCTTACGGTAGTCCACGCAAAAGCGTATTTCCCCATCTGGTTTGGGAACTAGAACCACTGGAGATGCCCATGCACTGGTAGAGGGGCGGATTATACCCATCTGTAGCATGTCCTGGATCTCCCTTTGTATAGCAGCTTGGGCATGAGGTGACTCCCGGTAGGGTGGGGTTCTAATTGGGTGAGCATTACCTGTGTCAATGGAGTGGTATGCCCGTTCGGTCCGTCCTGGAGTGGCTGAGAAAATCGGTGCAAAGCTTGTGCACAGCTCCTTGATCTGCTGTCTCTGCAGACGTCCCAGGGTCGTGGAGAGGTTCACCTCTTCCACGCCACCATTCCTTTTTCCTTCGTAGTAGACACCTGCCGGCCACTCCGCGTCATCTGTTTCCTGGGCTGTAAACTGGCAAACGTTTAATTCTCTGGAATAAAAGGGCTTAAGAGAATTAACATGGTATACCTTAGGCTTTATGTTGGAGGTGGGGGAGGCTATGAGATAGTTAACAGCTCCTAGGCGCTCCTGGACCGTGAATGGTCCTTCCCACGACGCTTCCATTTTATGGGCCTGGAGCGCCTTTAAGACCATGACTTGGTCTCCTACTTTGAAGGACCGTTCTCTGGAATGTTTATCATACCAGGCCTTTTGCTCTTCCTGAGCATCCTTTAGGTTTTCTTTAGCAAGGGCTAAAGAGTGTCGGAGGGTGTTTTGTAGGTTGCTTACAAAGTCTAGAATGTTAGTTCCTGGAGAAGGCGTAAACCCCTCCCATTGCTGCTTCACCAACTGTAATGGCCCCTTAACCTCACGGCCATACACAAGTTCAAATGGTGAAAACCCTAAACTGGGATGTGGAACAGCCCTGTAGGCAAAAAGCAACTGCTGCAACAATAGGTCCCAATCATTGGAGTGTTCATTTATGAATTTACGTATCATGGCCCCCAAAGTTCCATTAAACCTCTCCACCAGACCATTGGTTTGATGGTGATGAGGGGTGGCAACCAAGTGATTCACCCCATGAGCTTCCCACAGGTTTTTCATTTTCCCTGCCAGGAAATTAGTTCCCGAATCTGTAAGGATGTCGGAGGGCCACCCTACCCTGGCAAAAATGTCTGCTAATGCCTGGCACACACTTTTAGCCTTGGTGTTGCTTAAGGGTACAGCTTCCGGCCATCGGGTAGCAAAATCCATGAAAGTCAGTACGTACTGCTTTCCTCTGGGTGTCTTCTTTGGGAAAGGACCCAGAATATCCACAGCTACTCGCTGAAATGGGACCTCAATTATGGGTAGTGGCTGGAGAGGGGCTTTAACCTGGTCTTGGGGCTTTCCCACTCGTTGGCACACCTCACAAGACCGGACATAATTAGCAACGTCCTTGCCCATTCCCTCCCAGTGGAAGGACTTCCCCAACCGGTCTTTGGTTCTGTTCACCCCAGAATGGCCACTGGGATGATCATGGGCTAAGCTCAAGAGCTTTACCCGATACTTAGTGGGAACTACCAACTGTTTTTGAGGATGCCAGTCTTCCTGGTGCCCACCAGAAAGAGTCTCCTTGTATAAAAGTCCTTTTTCTACAACAAACCGGGATCGATTAGAAGAGCTGAGAGGCGGTGGGGTGCTCCGTGCCGCCGCCCAAGCTTTCTGAAGGCTGTCATCTGCTTCCTGCTCGGCCTGGAACTGTTCCCTTGATGCTGGAGACATCAGTTCCTCCTTGGACTGTGGACTGGGGCTTGGTCCCTCTGGAAGCGATGCAGGTGCTGGGACTGTTTCCATTGACTGTGAACCGCTGTCCGCTGGTGCACTATGTGGTATTTCAGGCTCTGGCTGAGCCTCTTGGGTAGGGTTATCTGCTGCTTCCGCCAGTTCAGGCTCGCTGGTGCCCTCTGGCATTGGAGTTGTAGACGGGGTTGCAAGCGCTGGACTCAGTGCTGGCAATGGTTCTGGTGCTGGTTGCGTTGCCAGTTCCGGTTCTGGGACTGGCTTTGGCTGGGTCTCTGGGATTGGATCCACTACGGCTGTTGCAGTCGTTGGCAGGGGATCCGGTTCCACCACCTGTGTTTGGGTCTCCGGTAACACAGACGGGGCTCTGGTGGACGGCTCAGGAACAGGGATGGGGGTGAAAGCTTGCTTAGCCTGGCTACGGGTGACTATTCCCACCCTCTTGGCTAGCTTCACATGGTTGGCCAAGTCTTCCCCCAGCAGCATGGGGATGGGATAATTGTCATAGACTGCAAAAGTCCACATTCCTGCCCAGCCCTTGTACTGGACATGCAACTGGGCTGTAGGCAAGGTTACAGACTGTGACACGACGGGTTGAATTGTCACTGTAGCCTCCGGGTTGATGAGTTTGGGGTCCACTAGGGATTGGTGGATAGTTGACACTTGTGCCCCAGTATCCCTCCAAGCGATAACCTTCTTTCCGCCCACTCTCAAGGTTTCCCTTCGCTCCGAGGGTATGAGAGAGGCATCTGGGTCTGGGGATCTTTGGTGTGACTGGGGTGTAATGAACTGTAATCGGTTGGGGTTCTTGGGGCAGTGAGCCTTTATATGCCCCAGTTCATTACATTTAAAACATCGCCCTGCTAAGGTATCTCCGGGGCGATGTTGGTTGGCGGAGACTGGTGGGGTGGGGTGAGAAGGCGTCTGGGGTTTCCCTTGGGAGGTGGGTGGGGCCTTGGGTTGTCCCCGGTGATAAGGTTTTGTTTCGGCTTGCCCCTTCTGATATTCGCTCCAACTGCTACTAGCTTTTTTCTTTTCTGTCACCTCCACCCATTTGGCTCCAATCTCCCCCGCCTCAGTTACAGTTTTGGGCTCCCTATCTAGGATGTACCTTTCTATTTCCTCAGGAACACCCTCTAAAAACTGCTCCATTTTTACTAGGGAAAGCAGATCTTCCAGAGATTTAACATTTGCTCCTGATACCCAGGCATCACAATTTTTGTCAATGTGGTAGGCATGCCGGGTAAATGACACATCTGGTTTCCACCTTAGGGCTCTGAACCGCCGACGGGCATGCTCGGGTGTTAGCCCCATTCTGAGTCTGGCCTTGTTTTTAAAAAGTTCATAACTGTTCATGTGTTCCTTAGGCATTTCAGCCGCCACTTCTGCTAAGGGTCCACTGAGCTGCGGTCTCAGCTCTACCATGTACTGGGGTAGAGGGATGCTGTATCCAAGGCAGGCCCTTTCAAAATTTTCTAAGAAGGCCTCAGTATCATCGCCTGCCTTGTAGGTGGGGAATTTCCTGGGATGGAAAGTGGTACCTGGAGAGGAGTTGTTAGGATGGTCTGCTGCATTCTGCCTAGTCCTTGCTGCTTCCAGTTCCATCTCTTTTTCTTTCAGCTCCATCTCTCTCTTGTGGGCCTCCTGTTTGGCTTTTTCTTCTCTTTCATGCTGCTCTGCCTCGAGTTTTTTAATTTCAAGCAGTCTCTGATGTTTTCTTTCGTTTTCTTCTGCTTCTAGTCTGGCCAGTTCTATTTTGTTAGTTACTTCTTTGGCAGTCATTTTCCTGTTTTCTTGTGCTGGGTCACACCCTCTGCAGTTGACTGAAACTGGGATGTACTTAGCTCTAGCTGCTGCTGAGTTAACAGAGACTTTCTAACAAGCTACTCCCGAGGATGTAAAAAGAAAAAAAAAAACAATTCAGCCTGTAAATTACCTTTACCAGTCAGTCAAAGTTTGCTCCCTTTGAACCCTTCTCTTAACAAAGCCCCTTGTTAAAAAAAACTTAACACCTCTGCCTTCAGGCAAGGAGAGATAAGATATGCATCTACCTTCAGCTCTGCTCTCCAAGCAGCTAGAAGGAAAAAAAAATCTCTTACTGACTTTGGGTTTAAAATGTATCCCACCGCTATGCCACCATGTCAAGGCTGGATCCCCACTTTGAACTTTAGGGTTCAAATGTAGGGGCCTGCATGAAAACTTCTAAGCTTATCTACCAGCTTAGCTTTGGTCCGCTGCCACCATCACAAGAATTCCCTCCCTGGGAAGCCTTGAGAAACCTTTCACCAATTCCCTGGTGAACACAGATCCAAACCCCCTTGGATCTTAAAACAAGGAGAAATTAACCATCCCCCCTCCTTCCTTCCACCCTCCTTTCACCAACTCCTGGTGAATACAGATCCAAACCCCCTTGGATCTTAAAACAAGGAGAAATCAATCTGGTTCTTAAAAAAAGAAGGCTTTTAATTAAAGAAAAAGGTAAAAATCATCTCTGTAAAATCAGTATGGAAAATACTTTACAGGGTAATCAAACTTAAAGAGCTCAGAGGACCCCCCTCTGTCTTAGGTTCAAAGTACAGCAAACAAAGATACACACTCTGGTAAAAAGGTACATTTACAAGTTGAGAAAACAAAGTAAATCTAAGACGCCTTGCTGTCTTTTTACTTACTAGTTTGAAATAGGAGAGACTTGTTTAGAAAGATGGGGAGAACCTGGATTGATGTCTGGTCCCTCTCAGTCCCAAGAGCGAACCCCCCTTAAAACAAAGAGCACACACAAAAGCCTTTCCCCCCCCCAAGATTTGAAAGTATCTTGTCTCCTTATTGGTCCTTGGGGTCAGGTGGCAGCCAGGTTACCCGAGCTTCTTAACCCTTTACAGGTAAAAGGATTTGGAGTCTCTGTACACAGAGAGCTGTTACCCTTCCCTTTATAGTTATGACA
>NW_020702700.1:0-1383 GCF_002925995.2 Terrapene triunguis | reverse complement strand
TGTAAACGCCAACGTTCAGAAGAATAATTGTTAATAGAAACATTTACATGTATTTTTTTTATTTCAAGGCAAGTCATTTGTTTGGATGTAGCCATGCCCTTGAAATGTGAGCAACCCAAGCAGAGCCTCACTGTTTGTGCTAGTGAATGAAAGGGAAAAAAAATCAGAAAGGGAAAATGAGTAGGAACAAAATTGAAGCCAGCTAGCCTGTTGAATGAAGTGCAAAAAATAAATAAAGAGCATATAGTAAATGATAAAGAATACATTTGATTTAGTGGCCACTTAGAAGGTTGATATCCATCTGTGATAGATGTAAGCATTAAAATGCACCTATAATGAGATGGGTATTTGCTATGACCATAAGCACAAGTCAGGTAATTCTATGCAATAATGGGTAATTACACTTTTGAATATGTGAATGTGATCACAGGTGAACTTTTGCACACTAACATCTAGCTTCCAAGTTTCTCTCCCCCTCTCTGCCTTTTGAAAGCATGCTGATCTATTTAGCATATATTTCTTTGTGGTACATTGCAATATAACCTCTAGTCATGTTATGAGACCATGGTGGAAAGAAAAATTTAGGGTGAATATCAGGAAAAACTTCTAAAATTTAGAATTAAAATTAAAAGCTAAGGAACAGTCTCTCAGGGGAAATGGTGGAAGTTCTAGCACAGGTCATTTAGACTTGAGTATCTGAAAAATATATTGTGATGAACAAACCCATAAGGAATAGGAATTCACAAAATGAATGAACAGATCTTTTCTGTCCCTATTTTCTAGGTACAGATAAGGCAAGTCAATTTTTCAAAAATGATAATAACAAATAAAATATTTACAGATATATATATATATCAGTTCTTAGAAGATATTTTTCTCTGAACTCTGCCCAAAGGTCATCTTGGTGGCTGCCATCAGCATTCTCCTATCTTGAAAAGAAACAATGTCCTGCTAGAGTCTGATAATTCTGAATAGTGATGAATTTAAATAAGGCTGTCACATCTGCCTTGATCTCTACTTTCATTGCATTGTAGCAGTAGATTTATTAAGTGATGCATTCAGAATTTTTAAACAGACTACATTTCTAAAGGCATACTTTTGTTGCTATTAAGGACATGGTAAGGCTTTGTATTTATGGTCTCCAAAAGCAAGTCAAAAATTAAGCTTCCACAGTGCTTTTGTCAAGTTTGTTTTACGTTTAGTGGCAAAACTGCAATGATCCTAGTTTTTAAATTCAGTTTCTGCTTTTAAAAAAATTGATTTTATGCATACTGAAAAGGAATGAAACTAATTACTGAACTTTTAGTATTAGTATTTAGTTTTAAATTATACTAAACTTGGTACTGTCTTCTTCTGCATTTTACAAAATTCTGTAATGTACAC
>NW_020702699.1:0-1872 GCF_002925995.2 Terrapene triunguis | reverse complement strand
CATCGGGGTGTAAATAAGAATAACCAATAAGACATATTCTAAAGGGATTCGATGGGGTGGCCATGGACAAATAAAAAGGGCTTCTTGGCCAATCTGGTTCGCCCAGGTGACCCAAACATTTTATCGTGGATTAACAAAAGATACAGAACTTGGATATACAAAGACCCCTGCTCCTATAATGAGGAGTCCGAACAAATAGAAGTACAGCATTATCAGGTGTTTAGGCTGTGACAAACAACAAGTGCAGGTCCGGTGCCGCGGGGTCATCGTCCGGTTCCTGCGTGGCGGCGTCGGGCTCTTCAGCAATTTGTGTCTCGAGCCACGGCCGGACCCACTTCACTGGAACCCACCAGGGATTCATTTGTGGAACCTCCTTGAACGCAGCCAACGCCAGTCCCTGTGACTGTAAGATGCGCGGGTCGAGGCGCGCCTGGAGTTGTGGCTTCACATAGACCCCTTTCTTCATAAGAGACATCTCGACGCGCTTCGCCCAATTATCCTTCCACAACAATCGCTGTGTTGGCGTTAAAAGCATGTCAGCAAATTTCACAGAGTCATAAGGGCACATGGCCTGCCCAACAAATATCTGCTCGATCAAGGACTGCACATATGGGTTATGCATACCATATGACATTATAGATTTTTGGGCCTCCCGGACAAGCTTCCAATCTAAGGGAGCCCATTGCCGTCTGGCGGGGTTCTGTGGATCCGGTGTAACTACTGGATAAGCCTCGGGCGCAAATTCCCCCTCTATATGGGCTTCCCTAATAAGTCCGTGCCAACGCCTTACAGGGTCCGGGGGGCCCGAGCCGCCCGGGATATTGTTTGAAGCATGTCGCAGGGTGGAAACATCGGATGAGTATGCCGGAGGCTTTGGGGCAAACGGGTTGGTGACATCCAGTGGCCGGTGCGTGGACACGTTATCCTGTCCGGTGCACCCAATCGCGCAGCCCCATAAACCACAATGAGGACAGGGGGTAGCTACATCATCCGCCGGAGGGATCTTATCCGGTGATTTTTTCCTATATGCCCTTTCAAAGCTAGATAAGCCCGGCTCCGCCATTCTTTCCAACCTATTCCGCAACTGCTCACCCTGCCCCGGGAACTCCGCCCGGAACCCTAGGGTACAAGCATCATTGGTGACAGGAAAGCCGGGCTGGTTCAGGGCTCGCAATGTGTGGAACTGCGGGGGATGGCTCTCACCGGCCAAATGGGACAACTGATTCAGCATGTCCTGTAGCTGAAGGCCCTGTTTGTACATTTCCGCCCGAAATTCTTGTAACTCATCCCCTTCTGGGCTCGAGACCTCCATTCTATCCGCGGGGTCGTCTGGTAACGGGACGGTACTAGGATCAACTTCGGGTGCACTGGGGATGAGTGGTATGATAGTATCCTCACCCCCAAAGAACTCACGGGCTCCCACCGGCAACACACAAGGCGGCTCCTCTTTTGGCCGAAAGAGGTCATTAATGGCCGACTGGACCTCGGCTTCTGCCGCAAGCGTCTCTATTAGTTTCTTAGATTTGCACCATATTTGGCTCAATGACACGGCCTCCTTGTTGCCGTGAGAGACCGACTCCCAGAGGTCAGAGCCTAGACTCTCCCAGACTGCCTTATCAAAGACAGTATTCGGTGTAACAGAAAACCCGCGTTTTTGTCCCCATTTCAGCAAACGGGACAACGCGTCAGAGGGAAGCTTCTCTCCCTGCTTTTTAGCGATGCGTAATAAAAAATCATGCACCGTCTTCTCCTCTGCAGACAAAGCAGAGCCCATTTTATCAAATGCAGCCGCTCACCTGTGAGCTCACGAACGTCTCTCTCGGACGACCAGGAGCCGGTATCCTCCGGTACCTCCTGCCGCGGCTGCCACCG
>NW_020702698.1:0-6279 GCF_002925995.2 Terrapene triunguis | reverse complement strand
AAAGCAGCCTGCGAGCTGCTGCTCGGGGTGTCAGTCTCCGGACTGCACCCCAGTGCACTGGTATGTATGTCAATAAACTGGCCTCAGGCTTGAGTCTTTAAACTAAAATGACTGCGTGGGGGTCTTTGACCATAACAATTTGGGGGCTCGTCCGGGATCACTCGACATCCCACCGGACCGGAGGACCGTGGACCGCTCCCACACCGATCCCAGGCGCCAGGTAAGAGACCCTTGTCTCTATTTGGGATTCGGTGAGGAGCTGCCCATAGGCTCTAGGTTCAGGTGAGAACGCGCTGTGATCTGAACCTTTTAAGGTTAGACTCATTTGCCTGACGCCTGTTCGTTTTGTGTGTGTCTGTTCTGTAACTTGTCTGTTTAAATTCTTGCATCATGCTGCGCTATCTCTATCATTGTTTACTTAGGCTATAAGTTGGGGGGGGGCGTAGGGAAGTGTCTGTTTTGTGGTGTGTACACGAGGGTCTTAGACCCGACGGTTTCTTTGGGACAGACTTGGTGAAATTACTGGGACATCCGTCTGGCAGTTAAACACTTTTAGAGTGCCAGCCCAGAATAAAAACAAGTTTCGGATGACAGGAGATTATTCAGGCAGGAACAGAGGCTGAATAGGCTGTGTGGTCTCTCTGGAACATAAAGGAAACCGTTACTAACCACGAGAACAAGGAGTATGCCAAGCTCCTATGCTTTGCTTTTTAAGCTTTCTACTTTGTCTTAGTCAGCTTTGTGGCTCTTGCCCTCTGGGAGTTGGTTTCCCCAGGGGGGAGTGAAGGACTGGCTGCTGAGGAACCCCAGGAATGTGGACCCCATAGTGAGGGGGGGGGGCGGAATCCACTACCTGGACCCTAACAGGAGGTAGGGTGTAATCCAGGAAGTCCCGGAGCAGCCGAAGGGGCCGGGGTGGCTCCCACCAGCAATAGGCTGTGTGGACTGGTGAGACCTGCGGCCCGGGGATTGGCAGCCCTCACCACCAGCAATAGGCTGTGTGGCTGGGTAGGACTGTTATAGCAAAGATCCCGGTTTAGGTGTGGTGTAATTGTGGGTCGTAAGGTGATTCCGGGACCTGCTACGGGCGGGGCAAGGGACAGAGAATAGCGGAGACCCCCGCTTTGTGTGAGTAGTAGGTCCCCACCCTTTTCTTCCCATTAAGTGACGATTGTGTCCCTCCTTGCTCGGAGAGCGGAGAGGCCCCGGGAATCCGTCCGCGTACTCCTAGGTAGTAGAGTATCCCATCCCGTTCTCTTGAAGGCAGGCCGGTGCTCTCTACTGGGGGAGAGGTGTACGGGGACCAAGTCTTTCCTAATCTTCTGTGTGGTTGGCCTACGACCGAAACCCTTCCCCAAATCTTCCTTTGGGAGCATGGACTCGCGTGTGGAGTGAGCTCCCTCCCCTTCCTTTGGAGCATGGACTCGCGTACGGAATGAGCTCCAGCCCCTGAAAATCGTTTGCCAAAACCTGGGGCAATCGGGCATCCTACCCCGTTCCTCTCAGAGGCGGATTGGTAACTCATTGCCGGACAGGGTGCATGCGAGAACCCCCCCTTATAAATTCTCCCCAGTGGTGTGAATGTTGGGAGGGGTGGGCCTCACCCCGAGTAACGGAGGCTAGGAAAATTGGTCTCGCCTGGAAAGGAGACTAAGGCTTATTGCTGTGTTTTAGTGTTGTTTAACTATTCTTCAAGCATGATAGCAAGTGTTTTAGTGTTGTTTAACCACTCTTTAAGTATAATAATAATTGCTTTGTTAAATAATTAATCCTCTTCTACAAAGAGGGTTGGTAAAAACAGCCCACCCTCCTTGCTGAATTGATAGTAAAACAATGCCTGTGCCCATGAAAAAAAGGATTGGGCCCAAACGGGCAGGCAACCGCAGTTTAAGGAAGTTAAGAGGGGGGGTGAGGGGTTAACTCTGTGGTTGCTGGTGGAAATTAAGTAATTGCAGAGTTGGCTTCTTACTTTCTTTCTTTTATAATAGTAATTGCTTGAATAATGGTGTGACGTTGTGCAGTCTATATGGTTTTATAAAAACTTGATAATAATTCAATATAATGTAACTGGAATAGTTTTAGAGAAAATACGGTAATAAGTGAATATAACGTAACTGGGATATGCTTCATGCAAAAGGTCTCTTGTAAGGTATCATTACAGAGCTTATAATCTACTGAGTATAATCATCTGATTTGTATAAATGTACCACTCTTGTATCTAAAACTAGAAATATAAAATGTATCTCTCTATCAGTGTTATAGAGGGCGAACAATTTATGAGTTTGCCCTGCATAAGCTTATGCAGGGTAAAACGGATTTATTTGGGTTTAGACCCCATTGGGAGTTGGGCATCTGAGTGCTAAAGACAAGCACACTACTGTGAACTGTTTTCAGGTAAACTTGCAGCTTTGGGACAAGTGATTCAGACCCTGGGTCTGTGTTAGAGCAGACTGGAGTGTCTGGCTCAGCAAGACAGGGTGCTGGAGTCCTGAGCTGGCAGGGAAAACAGGAGCAGAAGTAGTCTTGGTACATTGGGTGGCAGCTCCCAAGGGGGTTTCTGTGATCCAACCCGTCACAAATGGCATAAGCAGTAAAACTATAAATAAATGTTAAAAAAAGAAATTCTTGGTTTCTTTGCAGCCATTCCTTTGGGAGTGTCTGTAAATAATCCAGGCAAAAGGTTATTAAGGTAAAATCATTTGACTATAGAAAAAGTTAGTTGAATTTGTTAAGAAACACTCCTGGTGTGTATAATTTTTTGTTTTATAAGTTTAAGATAAATTAATGTTGTTTTGGGGTTATAGAACCAAGAAAAATACTCTTGCCAAACAAAGTAAACTAGTGTTGTTTAGTTTTGGTATTTAGCATTTGATCCTTAAAGTAACTTAATGCTTTACAAAATTTAAAGTGTTTAAAATAAAGACCAAAGTTGTGGCTGCAGCAGGGTAGTCAAAGCCAGGAGAATGGAAATTTTTAAATCTGTTTTGGTAACAAATAGCAAATAAAAGCTAATATCAACTAAAAAGCCACAAATAGAAATCTTGAAGTGTTGCTGGGTACACCTTATACCCTGAACACCTTTGGCGCTCCCTGGACGGTTGCGCCTCAGGTGCTCTGGCCCTATTTGCACGCGTGCATCACCGGATGACTGTGTACCGTTGATTGCTGCAGTTAAGTAAAACTTTTCCTCTGTGGCCCAGCACTACTGCCAGCGACGTGATGATTGGGCAGGCAGCACTTTTCCCTCTTTGGGAACTCTTTCTAAATATTTGGATTAATTTAATATCAAATGTTTAAATGTTATAATTGTAAGTATGTCTTAGTTTAGTAATGTATTTTCTAGTAAAAAGGGAAAATGCAGAATCTTGGGCGGAGGTTTTACAACAGTTTTGCATTGGTAAAATATGTCATGCGTGGGCTGTTGTGAAGCTTTTGCTTAAGGATTTTGTGTCATAATCTGGCATATCTGAACTGATTATAAAGGAGCTATGTGCAGCTTCACAGATCCAGTATGTGTGCAGCTTCACAGATCCAGTATGGCCAAATGCCCTTTGAAGGCCACTCCCAGTCAAAAGACCAAATTCAACCCTCATAAAAAAATTTTTTTTTTTTACCAGGGCACCCAATGCAACTACCGGCAGTGCCCTGCTGGCCTAGCTCAAATAAACAGTCATTTAATAAATTACACAATAGTCAGGCACTAACAAAATGTGTTAGGTCTTTTTATATACAGCAGTCCTGCCACTCACTGAAACCAGAGACTGGGTCTGCATAAGGGTCCATCAGCAAAGAACTGCCCTGGCCCCATGCTAAGGGACTCTTGTCCTCTGACAAATCCATTAAGCCTTCGGACCTTGCTAAGAAAACAACTTCTTCACCTGAGGCCACAATAAAGCCTTCAACCAAGCAAGGTGATTGTGCTGGTAACCCCTCCCTTGCAGCCTCATTGCCGGACAGCTAAGTGAACTAAGACTACGAAATCTTGAAGAATAGCTTGCGGAAGCTAGCCAAAACTACCTGAAAACGAAACTTTTAATATTCCTCAGCCTCTCCTCCTTAACGAACTTGGGGTGGGGAGGGAAAAAGTAATTTTTTTTCTTCTAAATCTTGGCCAATCAGTAGCCTCCAGTTTGGCCTGTGTCATATTGCAGTGTACCCTGGCTCTACATGGTTGCCCATGGTTGTAGTCCCCGCTCCCCAGCTACTCCCCCTCATATCTTCTCCAATTCCCATACAAATCTGTCTGGCCGTGGCCTCAGGGAAATTCAAGGTCTAAAAACAACAAATGTGGTATAGCACACCCTACCAATGGGATTATCGTTTCCAATGGTGGATTGTGCTAAATGCTACTATGGGAACAATTCCAAATAACTACCCAGTACCCCAATTGCTCCCAGGGAGCAGCCATTCGGCTGGCCCAGCTTGTGCAGTGGGAAAGTTTCCACCAGGGGAAAAAGAGGCGTAGTAGGAGGGATCTTACATGGCCTAACTGAAGCAGCTGCTATTTGGACAATAGACAAAGCCCAAGATCATAAAGAACACCTGGAAAATTTGGAAAAAGCATCAGGCCTCCTTACTGAGGCAGGGTTAACTAACACCTATACCAATATAAAAGCCCTCCATGCCTTGTCAGGACTGGGAACCACAACCCAAACCCTCCTACAAAAAAATTAATAAACACCCTTGCCTTAGCAGGAAAGGACACTGTCTGGGATTCAGCTTGTAGTCAAATGCAGGATTTCTTTAACAATCTCTTAGAAAAAATGCAAACCGATGTTTTAAATCAGCGGTGGCCTGAAACCCTTACCACTACTGTGGGAGTGCCACCCAAGCTGTGGAAGTGGAGAAATACATGGACATTGTCAAAATGGAGCTGTGACTCTGTTGCATGTACCTTCTAAGCTTCAGAACCTATTAATGGCACCTGGGCTCCAGTGCACTTACTTGTGCCAGAACCCTGGGCGAATTGTCTATGGGACTGGGTTATCCACCGGCAGGTATGGGAAGTTAAACCACCCCATAAACCTAGCCATTTCATCACCACTCCCTATGATTTCACTGCTTAATATATCTGGGTGGGTATCGGAACCTTGTGGTCATTATGGCCCTTGGAACCCCCACAGCTATTTTACCTCCGCAAATTGCATCCTGGAGAAGTGGTTAACGTTTTGATTTGGCATGTTGGGAAGGGGAAGCGATAGGTAAAGATCCAGAGGGAAAATTACTATTTAGTAAGAGCCATGGATGTGCCCTGCCATCGGACCCCCACATCCCTATCCCCTTTCACCTTTACTTAACCACTGCACAAGGAAGCCGCTTTATTATATGGCCTGCTAATCCTCAGGTTTATGTAACCCTCCATCCAAGTGTTCCTTTTACATTTGATTGGAGTTCCCCTATCCCTAACCGCTTCCTAAACCTCACTTCTCTACTCCCTCTGCTCTCCATCTTATCTCACCTGCAAGACCCAAATGCATGTAATAGAAATAGAATACAACAAAGAGGCCAAAGCCTTCCAAACTGCTTATCGAGTACATACCTTATGCTCCTCCCACGACATTGTGTGCTTTGCCTCTAGGGAAATTGCCCAAGTTACACCCAGTTGGCTAACCTCTTCTGCCATTCACATTCTATTTTGGATTGTTCTAGCAATTTGTTGTGGATTAATGTTGGCTGTTGCTTGTTGTCTATGTAAATTTTGCTGTTTGCCCCGGCTCCCGGTTCAGCCCCGACCACCACCGGAAGCCCTTTTTATTTTCACAGATGTTCCCCACCCCACACTATATTGTCCCCCAGATCCGGAAATCGACCACCTTAGTGTCGTTTCTAAATCCAAATACTGTCCTATGGCCCCTTTGTTTAATAATAGTAGTGAAGCCTATAGGGCATCAGAGGAGGGAAATTGTGGGGAAATAGAGCAGGGGGGCCTTCTTTTTGATAGCCAGAGCTTTGAATCTGTGGGCCCCAAATAAACCCTCCAACAGAGATCTGTTATGCTGATGGCCTTTACACAGAGTAGGGCAGGCCTAAAGATTGAACTAGACTAAACTGCACAGTTTTCTGCCAAACTCGGTCAAGGGTCATGTCCAGAGGAGGGAATGGGAGAATAAAAATCCCGCAGCAGCACTAATGAAATATGTTCATGGCTGATGAAATATAATAACCGCTTGTGTGAAGCAATAGGTAACTTTAGCTAAATGCAAACTGACTCATGCAGCTTCTTCTTTGCGTCATCTGTGACCCACTCCGTGACTCCAGCTATCTGCAAAAATAGCCAAT
>NW_020702697.1:0-5440 GCF_002925995.2 Terrapene triunguis | reverse complement strand
CAGCGGACCAGAACTAAGCTGGTAGTTAAGCTTAGGAGTCCTCATGCTGGCCCCTACATTTGTACCCTAAAGTTCAAAGTGGGGATACAGCCTTGACATGGTGGCACAGCGGTGGAGATCGTTTTAAACCCAAAAGCCAGTAAGAGATTTTTTTTTCCTTCTAGCTGCTTGGAAAGCAGAGCTGAAGGTAGATAGATGCATATCTTATCTCTCCTTGCCTGAAGGCAGAGGTGTTAAGTTTTTTTAACAAGGTCCTTTGTTAAGAGAAGTGTTCAAATAAGCAAACAAACTTGACTGGTAAAAGGAATTTACAAGCTGAATTGTTTTTTTTTCTTTTTACATCCTCCGGAGTAGCTAATTAGAAAGTCTCTGTTAACGCAGCAGCAGCAGCCAGAGCTGAGTACATCCCAGTTTCAGTCAACTGCAGAGGGGTGTGACCCAGCACAAGAAAACCAGGAAAATGACTACCAAAGAAGAAAAAGCTAAAGAGGAGGCCCACAAGAGAGCTATGGAGCTGAAAGAAAAAGAGATAGAGCTGAGAGACAGAGAAGAGAAAGCCAAAGAGGGGGCCCACAAGAGAGAGATGGAGCTGAGAGACAGAGAAGAGAAAGCCAAAGAGGAGGCCCACAAGAGAGAGATGGAGCTGGAAAAAGCCAAAGAGGAGGCCAAAGAGGAGGCCCACAAGAGAGAGATGGAGCTGGAAAAAGCCAAAGAGGAGGCGAGAGAAAAAGAAAGGAAGCATGAACTGGAAGTAGCAAGTGCTAAGCAGGATGCATCAGACCATCCTAGCAACTCCTCTCCAGGTACCACTTCCCATCCCAGGAAATTCCCCACCTACAAGGCAGGCGATGATACTGAGGCCTTCTTAGAAAATTTTGAAAGGGCCTGCCTTGGATACAGCATCCCTCCAACCCAGTACATGGTAGAGCTGAGGCCGCAGCTCAGTGGACCCTTAGCAGAGGTGGCGGCTGAAATGCCTAAGGAACACATGAACAGTTATGAACTTTTTAAAAACAAGGCCAGACTCAGAATGGGGCTAACACCCGAGCATGCCCGTCGGCGGTTCAGAGCCCTAAGGTGGAAACCAGATGTGTCATTTACCCGGCATGCCTACCACATTGACAAAAATTGTGATGCCTGGGTATCAGGAGCAAATGTTAAATCTCTGGAAGATCTGCTTTCCCTAGTAAAAATGGAGCAGTTTTTAGAGGGTGTTTCTGAGGAAATAGAAAGGTACATCCTAGATGGGAAGCCCAAAACTGTAACCGAGGCGAGGGAGATTGGAGCCAAATGGGTGGAGGTGACAGAAAAGAAAAAAGCTAGTAGCAGTTGGAGCGAATATCAGAAGGGGCAAGCCGAAACAAAACCTTATCACCGGGGACAACCCAAGGCCCCACCCACATCCCAAGGGAAACCCCAGACGCCTTCTCACCCCACCACACCAGTCTCCATCAACCAACATCGCCCCGGTGATACCTTAGCAGGCCGATCTTTTAAATGTAATGAACTGGGGCATATAAAGGCTCACTGCCCCAAGAACCCCAACCGATTACAGTTCATTACACCCCAATCACACCAAAGATCCCCAGACCCAGATGCCTCTCTCATACCCTCGGAGCAAAGGGAAACCTTGAGAGTGGGTGGAAAGAAGGTTATCGCTTGGAGGGACACTGGGGCACAAGTGTCAACTATCCACCAATCCCTAGTGGACCCCAAACTCATCAACCCGGAGGCTACAGTGACAATTCAACCCTTCGTGTCACAGTCTGTAACCTTGCCTACTGCCAAGTTGCATGTCCAGTACAAGGGCTGGTCAGGAATGTGGACTTTTGCAGTCTATGACAATTATCCCATCCCCATGCTGCTGGGGGAAGACTTGGCCAACCATGTGAAGCTAGCCAAGAGGGTGGGAATAGTCACCCGCAGCCAGGCTAAGCAAGCTTTCACCCCCATCCCTGTTCCTGAGCCATCCACCAGGGCCCCGTCTGTGTTACCAGAGACCCAAACAAAGGTGGTGGAACCGGATCCCCTGCCAACGACTGCAACAGCCGTAGTGGATCCAATCCCAGAGACCCAGCCAAAGCCAGTCCCAGAACCGGAACTGGCAACGCAACCAGCACCAGAACCATTGCCAGCACTGAGTCCAGCGCTTGCAAACCCGTCTACAACTCCAATGCCAGAGGGCACCAGCGAGCCTGAACTGGCGGAAGCAGCAGATAACCCTACCCAAGAGGCTCAGCCAGAGCCTGAGATACCACATAGTGCACCAGCGGACAGCGGTTCACAGTCAATGGAAACAGCCCCAGCACCTGCATCGCTTCCAGAGGGACCAAGCCCCAGTCCACAGTCCAAGGAGGAACTGATGTCTCCAGCATCAAGGGAACAGTTCCAGGCCGAGCAGGAAGCAGATGACAGCCTTCAGAAAGCTTGGGCGGTGGCGCGGAGCACCCCACCGCCTCTCAGCTCTTCTAACCGATCCCGGTTTGTTGTAGAAAAAGGACTTTTATACAAGGAGACTCTTTCTGGTGGGCACCAGGAAGACTGGCATCCTCAAAGACAGTTGGTGGTTCCCACTAAGTATCGGGTAAAGCTCTTGAGCTTAGCCCATGATCATCCCAGTGGCCATTCTGGGGTGAACAGAACCAAAGACCGGTTGGGGAAGTCCTTCCACTGGGAGGGAATGGGCAAGGACGTTGCTAATTATGTCCGGTCTTGTGAGGTGTGCCAACGAGTGGGAAAGCCCCAAGACCAGGTTAAAGCCCCTCTCCAGCCACTACCCATAATTGAGGTCCCATTTCAGCGAGTAGCAGTGGATATTCTGGGTCCTTTCCCAAAGAAGACACCCAGAGGAAAGCAGTACGTACTGACTTTCATGGATTTTGCTACCCGATGGCTGGAAGCTGTACCCTTAAGCAACACCAGGGCTAAAAGTGTGAGCCAGGCATTAGCAGACATTTTTGCCAGGGTAGGGTGGCCCTCCGACATCCTTACAGATTCGGGAACTAATTTCCTGGCAGGGAACATGAAAAACCTGTGGGAAGCTCATGGGGTGAATCACTTGGTTGCCACCCCTCATCACCATCAAACCAATGGTCTGGTGGAGAGGTTTAATGGAACTTTGGGGGCCATGATACGTAAATTCATAAATGAACACTCCAATGATTGGGACCTAGTGTTGCAGCAGTTGCTTTTTGCCTACAGGGCTGTACCACATCCCAGTTTAGGGTTTTCACCATTTGAACTTGTGTATGGCCGCGAGGTTAAGGGGCCATTACAGTTGGTGAAGCAGCAATGGGAGGGGTTTACGCCTTCTCCAGGAACTAACATTCTAGACTTTGTAAGCAACCTACAAAGCACCCTCCGACACTCTTTAGCCCTTGCTAAAGAAAACCTAAAGGATGCTCAGGAAGAGCAAAAGGCCTGGTATGATAAACATTCCAGAGAACGGTCCTTCAAAGTAGGAGACCAAGTCATGGTCTTAAAGGCGCTCCAGGCCCATAAAATGGAAGTGTCGTGGGAAGGACCATTCACGGTCCAGGAGCGCCTAGGAGCTGTTAACTATCTCATAGCCTCCCCCACCTCCAACATAAAGCCTAAGGTATACCATGTTAATTCTCTTAAGCCCTTTTATTCCAGAGAATTAAACGTTTGCCAGTTTACAGCCCAGGAAACAGATGACGCGGAGTGGCCTGAAGGTGTCTACTACGAAGGAAAAAGGAATGGTGGCGTGGAAGAGGTGAACCTCTCCACGACCCTTGGACGTCTGCAGCGACAGCAGATCAAGGAGCTGTGCACAAGCTTTGCACCGATTTTCTCAGCCACTCCAGGACGGACCGAACGGGCATACCACTCCATTGACACAGGTAATGCTCACCCAATTAGAACCCCACCCTACCGGGAGTCACCTCATGCCCAAACTGCTATACAAAGGGAGATCCAGGACATGCTACAGATGGGTATAATCCGCCCCTCTACCAGTGCATGGGCATCTCCAGTGGTTCTAGTTCCCAAACCAGATGGAGAAATACGCTTTTGCGTGGACTACCGTAAGCTAAATGCTGTAACTCGTCCTGACAACTATCCAATGCCACGCACAGATGAGCTATTGGAAAAATTGGGACATGCCCAATTCATCTCTACTTTAGACTTAACCAAAGGGTACTGGCAAGTACCACTAGATGAACCCGCTAAGGAAAGGTCAGCCTTCATCACCCAGGCAGGGGTGTATGAATTCAATGTACTCCCTTTCGGGTTGCGAAATGCACCCGCCACCTTCCAAAGACTTGTAGATGGTCTCCTAGCGGGATTGGGAGAATCTGCAGTTGCCTACCTCGATGATGTGGCCATTTTTTCGGATTCATGGACAGAACACCTGGAGCACCTGGAAAAAGTCTTCGAGCGCATCCGGCAGGCAGGACTAACTGTTAAGGCTAAAAAGTGTCAAATAGGCCAAAACAGAGTGACGTACCTGGGGCACCAGGTGGGTCAAGGAACTATAAATCCCCTACAGGCCAAAGTGGATGCTATCCAAAAGTGGCCGGTTCCAAAGTCAAAAAAACAGGTCCAATCCTTCTTAGGCTTGGCCGGATATTATAGGCGATTTGTACCACACTACAGCCAAATCGCCGCCCCGCTGACCGACCTAACCAGAAAGAAACAGCCAAATGCAGTTCAGTGGACTGATGAGAGTCAAAAGGCCTTTAACCAGCTTAAGGCAACACTCATGTCTGACCCTGTGCTAAGGGCCCCAGACTTTGACAAACCGTTCCTAGTAACCACAGATGCTTCCGAGCGAGGCATGGGAGCAGTTTTAATGCAGGAAGGACAGGATCAAGAATTCCATCCTGTCGTGTTTCTCAGCAAGAAACTGTCTGAGAGGGAAAGCCACTGGTCAATCAGCGAAAAGGAATGCTACGCCATTGTGTACGCGCTGGAAAAGCTACGCCCATATGTTTGGGAACGGCGTTTTCAACTACAAACAGACCATGCTGCGCTACAGTGGCTTCATACCGCCAAGGGAAATAACAAAAAACTTCTTCGGTGGAGTTTAGCTCTCCAAGATTTTGATTTTGAAATACAACACATTTCGGGAGCTTCTAACAAAGTGGCTGATGCACTCTCCCGGGAAAGTTTCCCAGAGTTAACTGGTTAACAATTGTTCTTGGAATGCAACATATTGTTAGTTTTTATATAATCAGTAGTATGTCTAAAGGTACATGTGTCTTATTAACTCTGTTTGCTCCTAGAACTCCAGGAAGAAATCACAGCCAGTGTGGAACCAAATGTCCAACACTATCTGTGATTTGGGGGGCGTGTCATAACTATAAAGGGAAGGGTAACCGCTCTCCTGTGTACAGAGACTCCAAATCCTTTTACCTGTAAAGGTTTAAGACGCTCGGGTAACCTGGCTAACACCTGACCCTAAGGACCAATAAGGGGA
>NW_020702696.1:1843-2717 GCF_002925995.2 Terrapene triunguis | reverse complement strand
CAATGGTACAGGATAACTAAAAACAATTTCATTCATGAGTCCTACATTGTCCCCCTTTTGACCCTTCAATCCAGGGGTATTGAATGGGTCACACTTTATGTAATTGTTTTAAGGCAGAACCAACATAACAGTTAGGATTACTAATAGGACAATGATGGGATGAAAAATTATATTTAGAATTGCTGACCAGGTGGGCTTCTCCTACAACACTGCCCCTTTATTTATGATTATTACAGCAGTTGTTGTTATTGTAGGGCACAGGTGATCTGTTGCAAACAAACCAAACAATTATAAAACCATTACCATTACAATAATTGGGTACATTGACAAAGAAGATGAGGCCCAAGTTTGATGCTGCAATAGCCATCAAACAATAAAAGTCACTGAGGTCAGGACCTTCTTAAGCACACACAACAAATAAGATTTTGTAGGAGTACCACAGTTGTCATGCAAGGTTAAGCTGATTTGGACTTAAACTAACATTTAGTTGCTAAAATGTTGCAGAATTTCCTATTTTTAACAGTTGTTTTCAAGAGGTTTCTGGGGACCTGAAAGATGGGGCCCTACAATTATGGGCCAACGTTTTACAGGTTATGGGGGCCCAAGAACTACCCTTTAGGGCTTGGGGAAGTAGAACCAGAGTGCATAGAGGAAAGTGTGGAATTAACAATACAAGCAAATGTAACTAACAATACAAATGTATTAATAACAAAAATTAACAACAAAATGACTATTAGAGAACCTCACAAAAAATAAACCTGATGCACTGGGGACCAAAGTCCTTTGGACACAAGTGGTGATTGATAAATTGGATGGACATGGGGGAAGTAGAGAGAGGAAAAGACATTTGCCCTGTCTAGTGTAGTATCCCCTC
>NW_020702696.1:1374-1743 GCF_002925995.2 Terrapene triunguis | reverse complement strand
TTTTTTTTTTTTTTTTTTTTTTTTTTTTTTTTTTGGACCCAATGCTAGCACAGGACACCACCAGAGACAGACACAGAACATGCAACACAGAACACTGAACACAGACTTTGTCATGACACTATAACCATGGGATTTTATAACTCTTCAGCTGGTACCAGCTCTTCTGATGTTTTGGTTTAGAGCCTGAAAGATAAAAGCTTGGAAACAAATTAGCACAGTGCTTTCACCATGGCAGAACCTGCTTAGTTTCTGCCACAGTGTGTTTGGTACTTGGGGCTGCACAAATGCTAATTAAGTGGTGCATTTCTTGTGAGTGTAAATTTTTTTTTCTCTTAGTAAAAGGGCGTTAACACTTCATCTAGAAAAAAA
>NW_020702696.1:0-1274 GCF_002925995.2 Terrapene triunguis | reverse complement strand
AGGGCGTTAACACTTCATCTAGAAAAAAAATTTATGTTTTAAAATTTCCAGCCATTTTGCCATAGCCTGGAGATCTGAGGCAGAAGCAGGCACTGTTGTTAACTGTTTCAATGGCATTTTGGCCCTGGGAGGAGGAATTTACCCAAATATCCCCCTTCCCAATCTCCAGAGGGGTCCCAAAGGTCTGCCCCCTTCTGGGGTCTCAAATGTTTCTTCTCCTGATGTTACTGCTGCTGTAAGATTTGAGAGTGCTGTTTTAACTCTTTGTACCTAACCTGTTTTTCAGTTTCTTTATCTTTTGCTTGCCTGGGCCCGATCCTGCTTTTTCCAATAAACAGGTCCTTTCCATGGGTACAAGCTTTTTCCACTCCCAATTTAGCAAGGAGGGTGGGCTTTCCAACTAGCCCCCACCCTTCCTGGTCCCGTTCCTTAAACATTTTCTTTAAAATTGTGAAATTACCACAATATTACTTACAAAAAAAAACAAAACAAACAAACATAAACCACACTACATTGCCCAAACTCCTATATCCTTCAGAGTTTGGTTTAACAGAACAAGATCTGTATCTTATGTTTTTAACCCATTCTGGGCCAGAGGGAGAGACGCTAAGCCTCCCTCTGTATTACTCGGTCTGCTACCACCGAGGGTTCATACACCAATTATACAAATCCTTCCCCGGATCAGAGTGAGAAACACTAAGTTCTCCTCTTTAGCTCAGTCTTGCTACGGCTGAGGGTGTATGTACCTCTATAACACAATTTAAACCTAAACTCCTATATCCTTCAGAGTTTGGTTAATTAACTGAAAGTTTACGCTCTTTTTTCTATAGTGCCAGGCTTGCTAAAGCTGGCGGTGTGCACACTACTTTTATAATAACTGTGGATTTTATGCTTGCTCCCCCTTTCGCATTCTCCACCAATAATGTTGTCCCACAAACTTATACAGGATCGTTTTAGGGGTCAAGACAAAGATGCCACATTTATTATTAATTTGTAACTATTAGCAAATACCTTAATGCTTATACACATACACACACACACACACACACACACCAAAATGTTCTGCAGCTGCTGGATAGTTACCAGTCCTGATTGTAGTTTGAGTTCGCAGCTTGGGATCGTAGCTCGTGACAGCTAACTGGCCAGGAAAGCTGAGCACGAGGAGGAGCCGGGTCTCTGTCGGGCGCGCACCGATGCTCCTTGATGTTGATAGCAGAACGTTACCCCAAGTCTCTCCTCTCACCCTTCCTTTTTATAGGAGTTTAGTTTGGATT
>NW_020702695.1:0-5558 GCF_002925995.2 Terrapene triunguis | reverse complement strand
TTATCTGTATTTAGTTTGATTAGGCATAGATTTGCGCATTTTATTTTATTTTGCTTGTGACTTACTTTGTTCTGTCTGTTACTACTTTGAACCACTTAAATCCTACTGTCTGTATTTAATAAAATCACTTTTTATTTAGTAATTTACTCAGAGTATGTATTAATACCTGGGGGAGCAAACAACTGTGCATATCTCTCTATCTGTGTTATAGAGGGCGAACAATTTATGAGTTTGCCCTGCATAAGCTTTATGCAGGGTAAAACGGATTTATCTGGGTTTAGACCCCATTGGGAGTTGGGCATCTGAGTGCTAAAGACAAGCACACTCCTGTGAGCTGTTTTTGGGTAAACTTGCAGTTTTGGGACAAGTGATTCAGACCCTGGGTCTGTGTTGAAGTGGACTGGAGTGTCTAATTCAGCAAGACGGGGTGCTGGAGTCCTGAGCTGGCAGGGAAAACAGAAGCAGGGGTAGTCTTGGCACATCGGGTGGCAGCTCCCAAGGGGGTTTCTGTGATCCAACCCGTCACAGAGTGCATCAGCAGAAAAGACTACTTTTCTGTGATTATGCAAGCATTGATGGATCACCAGGGATGCTTCATCAACAATG
Organism: Terrapene triunguis; assembly: GCF_002925995.2. Taxonomy (NCBI): domain Eukaryota; kingdom Metazoa; phylum Chordata; order Testudines; family Emydidae; genus Terrapene; species Terrapene triunguis. The sequence continues at coordinate 4,952 of NW_020702695.1, read as the reverse complement.
TTGGCTGGTCAGGGAAGGTGCATGACATGCATGTCTTTAAGAACACAGGACTGTTCAGAAAGCTATGAACAGGGACTCTTTCCCAACTGGTTGATTACCACTGGCATTGTTGAAATCCCAGTAGCAATCCTGTGGGACCCAGCCCTTGCTCCCAGGGCTCATGCATCTGTACACTGGCCAGCTCAACAGCACCAAGAAAAGATTCAACTATCAGCTCAGGAGGTGCAAAATGACAGTTGAATGAGCTTGTGTTACATTGAAGGGACGCAGGCATTTTTTACTCACAAGATTGGCTCTCAGTGGGAAAAAATCCCAATGGTTATAGCTACCTGCTGTGTCCTGCATAATATCCGTGAAGCAAAGGGGGAAAGTTGCCATCAGGTTGGAGGGCAGAAGCAAAGCAGCTGTCTGCTGAGTTTGAACAGCCAGACACAAGGGCTACTAGGAGAGCTCAACTTGGAGCTCTATGGCTCTTGGAGGCTTTGAAAAAGCACTTCAACAGTGAGCCACAGAAATGCATGAGATGTACTGTGCTCTGCCTGGCCCTGCTGTTTGGAATAGTCTGGTGCTTGGTGTACATCTATGAATATAAAACTGCCAATGCATCTCTTCATTTTATGGTTCTTGCTGTATATTATGATTATACTATCACTGACCCTATGAGTCGCTGAGACACTTGTTAGTGTACAGCGTGACAGGAAGTGGGTGCTTTTAGAACTACTAGGCATTCTGCGCCATATGTTGGGAACTAATAAAATGTTATTTTCCAAATCTTGAATTTTATTCAGTAACAAAATCTGTGCAAAGAAAAATTTGTGAAGTTGTAAAGTACATTAGAACCTTTAATATTAATGGAACTGAGCTTAAGGGAAAATATTCATGTCCCTTTTAGTTGCACATAAAGCAACCGTGACTCTCAGTTACATGTATGTGAAGCTATGGCTGTCCTTAATGTACTCCAATGTGCCGTAGTTTGTTGCCACATGAAATATTGAGCGGGGGGGGATGGGGGTGTAGGGAGATGGTATAATGGAGTTCTCCATGGACTGCAAAAGGAGGTGAGCTCATGATTTTTGAACCTGTAGGTCCACAAGAGTCTGCAGCATTTGTTTGCACTGCTGGAGAAGCAGCATTATGTCCTGGTGCACCTCCCTCTTTCCTGCTGGGATTCCTGTCTGCTCTCTCCTTCATACACTTCATACACTAGAATTGTCACAGCCATCGCTCACCCAACCACGGAAGTGAAAGTGAGTAAGGCTTCGCATCTTCCTCTGCTCAGCCCTTGGCAGAGTCTTTGGAAGATGGGCACCAGTGACCTCGACGTGGGCAGTCTGACCTTGCGGGCAGCATGGAGTTCAGAAACCAGAGGCCAATGGGTAGGTCTGGAGTCAGGAGTCAGACAGGAAACAGGACTCAAAGCCATGGGTCAGAACTGAGTTGGAAGCCAAAAAGAGACGTAGACTAGGATTGGCAGTCAGTTACAATGGTTCAGGGACTGGTATGAGGCGGAGGGCAGGAGCCAGGAACAGGGTAGGGTCAAAACCTGGAGCCAGGGACGAGGCTGGGAGACAGGTGGCAGAAGGCAGAGTGTGTAGCAGCAGCAAGCCAGGATCCATCTTGTTGCAGACAGCTTAGTGTCTCTCTTTCTGGCTTAAGTAGTGTACCCAGCCCAATCAGGACTCCCGAGCCCTTCCCACCAGGTCCTTGTGCGCAATACCATTAGTAGACCAAAAGACCTTAGGGCTCCCAATCCTCCAGCCACTCGTAGAGCTGTCAGGAGGGGTTATGGCTGCAGCAGAGAACCTGCAGGCCCTGGTTCAGGATCTGCAGACCATCACAACCCTGTTCTCATTGTGGCTCTGGCTGCAGCGGAGAGAGCGAGCACTGGCTGGGGAAGGGGCAAAAAGGAGCAGCAGAAGAAAGTGGGCCCCCACTGGTGAGAGTAGCTGGCTAGCCAGAGAGGGAGTGAGGGGAGTCACAATTTGTTCCCTATCCTGGTCAGTATTTGGGGCAGATTGCAACATTCAAGTCTACCCCTTAAGCTTCCTAACACCTGTCTACATTAGAGAGAGTGAGTGACTTGATCCACCTCCTGGGGAGAAACCAGAGTGCTGTTTGATAGCACACAGAGAGTTGCATAAGCACATAGGGCAAGAAGTGATGACAACACTATCCAACTGAAGCTGCTAGAAGAATTTAGAGAGGCAGCATTACCTAAGTATGTTATCACCTGCATGGGGGTTTGACCTATATAGTGGAGTTAATATCCCTAAACTTGCAAACATTGCTAAGGAGCCCTTGGCTTTAAGCCTTTAAATCTCCTTATTGATGTTTTCTAGATACAATGGTCCAAAGGTTCATAAGTGTGAGGTCCCAGATTGCACATGCACAGCGTGTGCACAAGTCTGTGTTGCAGCTACAACAGGCGGCAGGCATCTTTAATGACCACAAGTCATCAGCATCTGGGTTTACGTCTCAGCCGGAGAGAATGTATTCAGTCAAACTCAACTACACCACTCAAGGCTCCATAGTTTATTTACAACTGTTAGTTAAAGAAAGGTTGTGTAAGGAGTAAGGAGGAATGAAATTAATTTGACTCTACCTTTCATACCAATGGACCTTGTTTTATAGCCTCTGTCACAAAATAAGATGTCACAGCATGTGGCTAATTAGTGCATCATCATTACTCTAGGAATGATACACTTTCTAGCGTTTGTAAAAATATTCTTTAGAGTTTTTTCTGTTATGGAGACTAACGTAGGTAAAAACGTCTAGAAAAATCTACTATATTAGAATGTACCATCTCAAGGCAACTGCTAACCAACCCGTTACCAGGCCAGAGCCTCTCCCCAGATATAGCTTTTTTGCACAACTTTGGTTCTGCAGAAGGGCCCATAAACCAGTATGGGGAAAATCTCCAAGTGGCACAGACCAAGCATAGCCAGCACTATCTGAGCTCCTCTCACCATAGGAGGCTGTTGAGGCATATACAGGGGAAGCCTATGCTACAAACTTTTGCTGATGCAAGGTACATCAGCATAAAGCCACCATAGTTGGTGTTTCGCTGGTGCACACATGCATACTTGGTTCCTCACATCAGTGCTGCACATACTCATCAGGAGTCAGTCTGTTGATGCAGTGCACCATGGGTAGGTATCCCAAGGTGCTATTCACCACCATTCAGAACACGGTCTTCTGGGAAGTTTGGCAATGCCTGGTGGGGCTAGGGTGACCAGATGAGGGGAAGAAAATATCAGGACACATGGGGCGGGGGTGCCTGCCAGCAGAGCAAAAAAAGTGCTGCCGGTGGATATCGGGAAATATCGGGACATCTGGTCACCCTTGGTGGGGCAGAAGCTAGTCTCAGAGGGATGACTTGGAAGAAAGGGTCAAGCTCTCAGCATGAACTGTTCTCCATTCCATAACATTATCTGTGTCCCATAATTTTCACACCTTTTTTTAAAAATCCCACAAGCCCACACAGTCCTCCTTGCTGTCTGCCATCTCTGACAGAAGCATGGAGCCTACACAGCTCTGCACTATTATTATGAGTGTTGCAAGCACAGGACACATGATCCTCCAGTATTTGCTGATTTGGTGGTTCTTGTGGCTCTGCATGGAACCTGATGATTTCTTGGAGGACAGAGTGCTGTAGGACATAGCGAAAACCAATTCTAGGTTGTTGGTGGCCTTCACAGAGCAGCTGCAGAGGGTGGAGTGCTGATTCTGGGCCTGAGAAATGAGCACTGATGGTGAGATCGTACCCTAATGCAGGCTTGGGATGACTAGTAGTGGCTGCAGAACCTTCAGATGTGCAAGGACACACTTCTGGATCTGTGTGCCAAGCTCACTCCAGACCTTCAGTGCAAGGACACCACAATGAGAGCTGCACCAACAGTGGAGAAGTGAACTGTGATTGAACTACTGAAACTTGCAGTGCCGGATTGCTAACCGTCAGTTAGACATCATTTTAGAGTTAGAAAATCCACTGTGGGGGCCATTGTCATGCAAGTATGCAGGGCCATTAACCATCTTGAGTGCAGGGGACTGGACTAGATGACTTCTCAAGGTCCCTTCCAGTTCTATGATTCTATCTCCTACTATGCAGCACTAGACGGCATGTATATTCCCTGTTTAAGCACAAGACCACCTTGCCACCGAGTGTGTGACGTTGTGCAGTCTATATGGTTTTATAAAAATATAAGTGAATATAATGCAACTGGGATATGCTCCGTGCAAAAGGTCTCTTGTAAGGTATCATTACAAAGTGCATAATCTACTGAGTATGATCATCTGATTTGTATAAATGTACCACTCTTGTATCTAAAACTAGAAATATAAAATGTAACTCTGAGGGCCTATTGTAATTATGTAAAGTGTGGGCCATTAATGATGGTTTGGAATCTTGATGACTCCCATTGTCTGCAGATGGCTGTTTACCTGTGAGTCTTCCTGTATATGTGTGTGCTGGCAAGTGAGTAATGAAGTCTTGCAGTGACATGTGATCATGTCACCTGAACTGGAATCCATCTTTAACCTGGTGCTTTTCCAGTGAGGGGGGGTGGAAACCCAGAGGGACAAAGGATTCCCGCCTTATGCAAAAGATATATAAAGGGGTGGAAGAGAACAGAGAGGGAGAGGAGCCATCATGGAGAAGCCCCTAGCTAACACCTAAGCTGGAACAAAAGCTGTACCAGGGGAAAGAATTGTGCCCAGGCCTGGAAGGTGTCCAGTCTGAGAAAAACTTACTGAAGCATCTCTGAGGGTGAGATTATCTGTATTTAGTTTGATTAGGCATAGATTTGCGCATTTTATTTTATTTTGCTTGTGACTTACTTTGTTCTGTCTGTTACTACTTTGAACCACTTAAATCCTACTGTCTGTATTTAATAAAATCACTTTTTATTTAGTAATTTACTCAGAGTATGTATTAATACCTGGGGGAGCAAACA
>NW_020702694.1:0-5207 GCF_002925995.2 Terrapene triunguis | reverse complement strand
GTCTCTGTACACAGAGAGCTGTTACCCTTCCCTTCATAGTTATGACACGCCCCCCAAATCACAGATAGTGTTGGACGTTCGGTTCCACACTGGCTGTGATTTCTTCCTGGAGTTCTAGGAGAAAACAGAGTTAATAAGACATACTACTGATTATATAAAAACTAACAATGTTTCATTCCAAGAACAATTGTTAACCAGTTAACTCTGGGAAACTTTCCCGGGAGAGTGCATCAGCCACTTTGTTAGAAGCTCCCGAAATGTGTTGTATTTCAAAATCAAAATCTTGGAGAGCTAAACTCCACCGAAGAAGTTTTTTGTTATTTCCCTTGGCGGTATGAAGCCACTGTAGCGCAGCATGGTCTGTTTGTAGTTGGAAACGCCGTCCCCAAACATATGGGCGTAGCTTTTCCAGCGCGTACACAATGGCGTAGCATTCCTTTTCGCTGATTGACCAGTGACTTTCCCTCTCAGACAGTTTTTTGCTGAGAAACACGACAGGATGGAATTCTTGATCCGGTCCTTCCTGCATTAAAACTGCTCCCACGCCTCTCTCGGAAGCATCTGTGGTTACTAGGAACGGTTTGTCAAAGTCTGGGGCCCTTAGCACAGGGTCAGACATGAGTGTTGCCTTAAGCTGGTTAAAGGCCTTTTGACACTCATCAGTCCACTGAACTGCATTTGGCTGTTTCTTTCTGGTTAGGTCTGTCAGCGGGGCGGCGATTTGGCTGTAGTGTGGTACAAATCGCCTATAATATCCGGCCAAGCCTAAGAAGGATTGGACCTGTTTCTTTGACTTTGGAACCGGCCACTTTTGGATAGCATCCACTTTGGCCTGTAGGGGATTTATAGTTCCTTGACCCACCTGGTGCCCCAGGTACGTCACTCTGTTTTGGCCTATTTGACACTTTTTAGCCTTAACAGTTAGTCCTGCCTGTCGGATGCGCTCGAAGACTTTTCCCAGGTGCTCCAGGTGTTCTGTCCATGAATCAGAAAAAATGGCCACATCATCGAGGTAGGCAACTGCAGATTCTCCCAATCCCGCTAAGAGACCATCTACAAGTCTTTGGAAGGTGGCGGGTGCATTTCGCAACCCGAAAGGGAGTACATTGAATTCATACACCCCTGCCTGGGTGACGAAGGCGGACCTTTCCTTAGCGGGTTCATCTAGTGGTACTTGCCAGTACCCTTTGGTTAAGTCTAAAGTAGAGATGAATTGGGCATGTCCCAATTTTTCCAATAGCTCATCTGTGCGTGGCATTGGATAGTTGTCAGGACGAGTTACAGCATTTAGCTTACGGTAGTCCACGCAAAAGCGTATTTCCCCATCTGGTTTGGGAACTAGAACCACTGGAGATGCCCATGCACTGTTAGAGGGGCGGATTATACCCATCTGTAGCATGTCCTGGATCTCCCTTTGTATAGCCGCTTGGGCATGAGGTGACTCCCGGTAGGGTGGGGTTCTAATTGGGTGAGCATTACCTGTGTCAATGGAGTGGTATGCCCGTTCGGTCCGTCCTGGAGTGGCTGAGAAAATCGGTGCAAAGCTTGTGCACAGCTCCTTGATCTGCTGTCGCTGCAGACGTCCCAGGGTCGTGGAGAGGTTCACCTCTTCCACGCCACCATTCCTTGTTCCTTCGTAGTAGACACCTGCAGGCCACTCCGCGTCATCTGTTTCCTGGGCTGTAAACTGGCAAACGTTTAATCCTCTGGAATAAAAGGGCTTAAGAGAATTAACATGGTATACCTTAGGCTTTATGTTGGAGGTGGGGGAGGCTATGAGATAGTTAACAGCTCCTAGGCGCTCCTGGACCGTGAATGGTCCTTCCCACGACGCTTCCATTTTATGGGCCTGGAGCGCCTTTAAGACCATGACTTGGTCTCCTACTTTGAAGGACCGTTCTCTGGAATGTTTATCATACCAGGCCTTTTGCTCTTCCTGAGCATCCTTTAGGTTTTCTTTAGCAAGGGCTAAAGAGTGTCGGAGGGTGTTTTGTAGGTTGCTTACAAAGTCTAGAATGTTAGTTCCTGGAGAAGGCGTAAACCCCTCCCATTGCTGCTTCACCAACTGTAATGGCCCCTTAACCTCGCAGCCATACACAAGTTCAAATGGTGAAAACCCTAAACTGGGATGTGGTACAGCCCTGTAGGCAAAAAGCAACTGCTGCAACACTAGGTCCCAATCATTGGAGTGTTCATTTATGAATTTACGTATCATGGCCCCCAAAGTTCCATTAAACCTCTCCACCAGACCATTGGTTTGATGGTGATGAGGGGTGGCAACCAAGTGATTCACCCCATGAGCTTCCCACAGGTTTTTCATGTTCCCTGCCAGGAAATTAGTTCCCGAATCTGTAAGGATGTCGGAGGGCCAACCTACCCTGGCAAAAATGTCTGCTAATGCCTGGCACACACTTTTAGTCTTGGTGTTGCTTAAGGGTACAGCTTCCGGCCATCGGGTAGCAAAATCCATGAAAGTCAGTACGTACTGCTTTCCTCTGGGTGTCTTCTTTGGGAAAGGACCCAGAATATCCACAGCTACTCGCTGAAATGGGACCTCAATTATGGGTAGTGGCTGGAGAGGGGCTTTAACCTGGTCTTGGGGCTTTCCCACTCGTTGGCACACCTCACAAGACCGGACATAATTAGCAACGTCCTTGCCCATTCCCTCCCAGTGGAAGGACTTCCCCAACCGGTCTTTGGTTCTGTTCACCCCAGAATGGCCACTGGGATGATCATGGGCTAAGCTCAAGAGCTTTACCCGATACTTAGTGGGAACCACCAACTGTCTTTGAGGATGCCAGTCTTCCTGGTGCCCACCAGAAAGAGTTTCCTTGTATAAAAGTCCTTGTTCTACAACAAACCGGGATCGGTTAGAAGAGCTGAGAGGCGGTGGGGTGCTCCGCGCCGCCGCCCAAGCTTTCTGAAGGCTGTCATCTGCTTCCTGCTTGGCCTGGAACTGTTCCCTTGATGCTGGAGACATCAGTTCCTCCTTGGACTGTGGACTGGGGCTTGGTCCCTCTGGAAGCGATGCAGGTGCTGGGGCTGTTTCCACTGACCGTGAACCGCTGTCCGCTGGTGCACTATGTGGTATCTCAGGCTCTGGCTGAGCCTCTTGGGTAGGGTTATCTGCTGCTTCCGCCAGTTCAGGCTCGCTGGTGCCCTCTGGCATTGGAGTTGTAGACGGGTTTGCAAGCGCTGGACTCCGTGCCGGCAATGGTTCTGGTGCTGGTTGCGTTGCCAGTTCCGGTTCCGGGACTGGCTTTGGCTGGGTCTCTGGGCTTGGATCCACTACGGCTGTTGCAGTCATTGGCAGGGGATCCGGTTCCACCACCTGTGTTTGGGTCTCCGGTAACACAGACGGGGCCCTGGTGGACGGCTCAGGAACAGGGATGGGGGTGGAAGCTTGCTTAGCCTGGCTGCGGGTGACTATTCCCACCCTCTTGGCTAGCTTCACATGGTTGGCCAAGTCTTCCCCCAGCAGCATGGGGATGGGATAATTGTCATAGACTGCAAAAGTCCACATTCCTGCCCAGCCCTTGTACTGGACATGCAACTGGGCTGTAGGCAAGGTTACAGACTGTGACACGAAGGGTTGAATTGTCACTGTAGCCTCCGGGTTGATGAGTTTGGGGTCCACTAGGGATTGGTGGATAGTTGACACTTGTGCCCCAGTGTCCCTCCAAGCGATAACCTTCTTTCCGCCCACTCTCAAGGTTTCCCTTCGCTCCGAGGGTATGAGAGAGGCATCTGGGTCTGGGGATCTTTGGTGTGATTGGGGTGTAATGAACTGTAATCGGTTAGGGTTCTTGGGGCAGTGAGCCTTTATATGCCCCAGTTCATTACATTTAAAACATCGCCCTGCTAAGGTATCACCGGGGCGATGTTGGTTGATGGAGACTGGTGTGGTGGGGTGAGAAGGCGTCTGGGGTTTCCCTTGGGATGTGGGTGGGGCCTTGGGTTGTCCCCGGTGGTAAGGTTTTGTTTCGGCTTGCCCCTTCTGATATTCGCTCCAACTGCTACTAGCTTTTTTCTTTTCTGTCACCTCCACCCATTTGGCTCCAATCTCCCCCGCCTCGGTTACAGTTTTGGGCTTCCCATCTAGGATGTACCTTTCTATTTCCTCAGGAACACCCTCTAAACTGCTCCATTTGCAATAGGAAGGGCAACTCTTCCGTAGATTTAACATTTGCTCCTGATATCCAGGCATCCCAATTTTTCCCAATGTGGTAGGCATGTCGGGTAAATGACACATCGGGTTTCCACCTTAGGGCTCTGAACCGCCGACGGGCATGCTCAGGTGTTAGCCTCATTCTGATTCTGGCCTTCTTTTTAAAAAGTTCATAACTGTTCATGTGTTCCTTAGGCATTTCAGCCGCCACCTCTGCTAAGGGTCCACTGAGCTGCGGCCTCAGCTCTACCATGTACTGGGGTGGAGGGATGTTGTATCCAAGGCAGGCCCTTTCAAAATTTTCTAAGAAGGCCTCAGTATCATCGCCTGCCTTGTAGGTAGGGAATTTCCTGGGATGGGAAGTGGTACCTGGAGAGGAGTTGTTAGGATGGTCTGATGCACCCTGCCTAGTCCTTGCTGCTTCCAGTTCCATCTCTTTTTCTTTCAGCTCCATCTCTCTCTTGTGGGCCGCCTCTTTGGCTTTCTCTTCTCTGTCTCTCAGCTCTATCTCTCTCTTGTGGGCCGCCTCTTTGGCTTTCTCTTCTCTGTCTCTCAGCTCTATCTCTTTTTCTTTCAGCTCCATAGCTCTCTTGTGGGCCTCCTCTTTAGCTTTTTCTTCTTTGGTAGTCATTTTCCTGGTTTTCTTGTGCTGGGTCACACCCCTCTGCAGTTGACTGAAATTGGGATGTACTTAGCTCTGGCTGCTGCTGAGTTAACAGAGACTTTCTAACAAGCTACTCCCGAGGATGTAAAAAGAAAAAAAAAAACAATTCAACTTGTAAATTATCTTTACCAGTCAGTCAAAGTTTGCTCCCTTTGAACCCCTCTCTTAACAAAGGACCTCGTTAAAAAAAAACTTAACACCTCTGCCTTCAGGCAAGGAGAGATAAGATATGCATCTACCTTCAGCTCTGCTTTCCAAGCAGCTAGAAGGAAAAAAAAAATCTCTTACTGACTTTGGGTTTAAAATGTATCCCACCGCTATGCCACCATGTCAAGGCTGATTCCCCACTTTGAACCTTAGGGTACAAATGTAGGG
>NW_020702693.1:0-4530 GCF_002925995.2 Terrapene triunguis | reverse complement strand
GCTCCTCCCTCTCAGGGGCCGTCGGGAGCCAGGCCAAGTCACTACACGGCCCCCCCCCTCAAGGCTGGTTCCCGTGCAGCGGGGCCAGCCCATTCCATACCCCCCAGTCGAGAGAGGAAATCCGCATTCGCATGTTCCTTACCCGCTCGATGGCGGACCGTGAAGGCGAATGGCTGGAGGGCCAGGTACCATCGTTGCACCCGCATATTGTGGTCCTTCATACGGGTCAACCATTGCAGGGCGGAGTGGTCGGTGACGAGGGTGAAGGGGACTCCCAGGATGTAATAGCGGAGAGCTTCACAAGCCCACTTCACAGCTAGGGCCTCCTTCTCAACCACCGCATAGTTCTTTTCGCGTGGGAACAGTTTCCGGCTAATGTACAGGACCGGATGCTCTTCACCCCCTACGTCTTGGGACAAGACAGCCCCGAGTCCCACTTCCGAGGCGTCGGTCTGTAAGATAAACGGCTGGTTAAAATCGGGGCTATACAAGACCGCCTCGCTGCAGAGGCACTTCTTAAGGGTCCGGAAGGCCCCGTCGCACTCGGTAGTCCAGTTCACCTGCCGTGGGCTGTCCTTCGTTAGGAGTCCCGTTAAGGGGGCTGCAATTGCGGCGAATTGGGGAATGAACCGCCGATAGTACCCGGCCATTCCTAGGAACTGCCGCACCTGGCGCTTTGTGGTTGGCGGGGGGCAGTTTGCAATGGCCTGGACCTTCCCAATCAGGGGTTTTACCTGCCCATGCCCGATAGCATACCCCAGGTATTTAGTCTCTTGCCAACCGATCCGACATTTTTTTGGGTTAGCGGTTAGCCCGGCCTCCCTCAGGGACCGCAGGACGGCTGCGACTCTCTCCAGGTGGTTCTCCCACCGCGGACTGTAGATAACGACGTCGTCTAGATAGGCGGCCGCGTAGTCTTGATGGGGCTGGAGGAGGCGGTCCATTAGGCGCTGAAAGGTGGCCGGGGCCCCGTGGAGGCCGAAGGGCATCCTGGTGAATTGATAGAGACCTGAGGGGGTGGCAAAGGCAGTCTTCTCCCGGGAGGCAGGATCCAGGGGGATCTGCCAGTACCCCTTACTCAAGTCCAGGGTGGTTATATAGTGGGCCTCCCCCAGGCGGGCCAGGAGCTCATCTATCCGAGGCATGGGATAGGCGTCAAATTTGGAGATGGCGTTGACGCGTCGGAAATCAATACAGAAGCGTTGTGACCCGTCGGGTTTGGGCACCAACACCACTGGGCTACGCCACTCGCTCTGTGACGGCTCTATTACTCCCAGATCCAACATTGCCCGCACCTCCTTTTCCACGACCTGCCTCCTATGATAGGGCAGGGGCCGGGTCGTCCCCCGAATCACCACCCCGGGTTCGGTTTGGATCCGATGGTGGATCAGGGAGGTATATCCTGGTTGGTCCGTAAACGTGTGAGAGAACGCTTGGAGGAGGCCCCGAGTCTGCCGGAGCTGGTCCTCGGTTAAGGTTTCTCCGAGCTGGGGTTCCTCGGGGTCTCCGGTACGGGGAACCTGGGGTCCCAGTTCTGGTTCCGGCGGGTAGGGATTGATCAATAGCCCCTCTCGGTCCTTCCAGGGTTTAAGGAGGTTGATGTGGTAGCGCTGGATCTTCTTCTTTCGGTCCGGCTGATTGATTTCATACGTGACCGGGCCCACCTTCCTGACCACCTCATAAGGTCCTTGCCACCGGGCCAGGATCTTCGATTCATGGGAGGGGAGGAGGAGTAATACCCGGTCCCCGGGTTGGAATTCCCGAGCCTGTGCTCCTCGATTATAGGTCTGTGCTTGCGTGTCCTGGGCGGCTTTTAAGTTTTCCTGTGCCAGCTCTCCCGCCTGCTTTAGGCACTCCTGAAGTTGAAGCACATACTGTAGGAGACCCTGAGTCGGGGATGGAGCCTGTTCCCAGGTTTCCCTCATGAGGTCTAGCAGGCCTCGGGGTCTCCTCCCATACAATAACTCGAAGGGGGAGAACTTCGTCGATGTCTGGGGAACTTCCCGAATTGCCAGGAGCAAGGGAGGAAGAAGTTGGTCCCAGCGGCGAAGATCTTCCGGGGGAAACCGACGCAACATCCCTTTCAGCGTCCGGTTGAACCTCTCCACTAATCCATCGGTCTGGGGATGGTAGACGGAGGTGCGGAGTTGCTTGACCCCTAGGATGGCACAGACTTCCTTGAGCAGCCGGGAGGTAAAATTGGTCCCTTGATCTGTGAGGAGCTCCCGGGGCAGGCCGACCCGGGCGAAGACCTTCACCAGTTCCATGGCAATGGTGCGGGCTGAGATATTCCGAAGAGGAATGGCTTCGGGGAACCTGGTGGCATAGTCCATCATGACCAAGATATATTGGAACCCTGCGCTGCTCTTTGGGAGAGGCCCCACCAGATCCACTGCCACGCGTTCAAAGGGGGTTTCCATTAGAGGCATCGGCACCAAGGGTGCCTTTGGGGTCTGGGCCGGGGCGGCCAGCTGGCAGTCCGGACACGAATTGCAGTAGTCCTTGACGTCTTGATACACTCCGGGCCAAAAGAAACGCCCCAGGATCCGGGCCAGCGTTTTGTCGTGCCCGAGGTGCCCAGCCGCCGGGACGTCGTGGGCCAGTTTCATGACCGCCCGGCGGTGACAGCGCGGCACGAGAAGCTGTGTCCGGGTGTCCCCGGTACGGGGGTCCTTCTCTAGGCGATACAGGCGTTCTTGCCGTAGCTCAAAATGCGGCCACTGCTCCGCCCGCTGGGGATCGAGAATTGTCCCATCCACGGCGGCTAGCTGTTCGTAGGTCCGGCTAAGTGTGGGGTCTGCCCGTTGGTCCCGGCAAAAATCAGTGGGCGTCGGGGAATTCCCTTCTCCCCCCCGAGGAGGGTCTTCAGGCTCCCCCGGGGAATTGGCGGGGACGGGGTTTTCCACCTCGTCCTCCTCGGTCTCCGGGGACTCCCCTCCCAAGGCCGGCGTGGCCGGCGGGCTACCCTCGAGGCGGCGGCGTAGGACGGTATTAAAGTCGGGCCAGTCCCGCCCCAGGATCACCGGATACGCCAGCCGGGGCGCCAGCCCCACAATCATCTGTCGGGTGACCCCATCAATAGTCAGTCGGGTCTGGGTGCTAGGGTAAAGGCGTACGTCTCCGTGGATGCATTGCAGGGGAATCTTTTCCAGATGGTTGTCCGCCGGCAGGCCTAAGGTCTGGCAGATGAGCGTTTGGCCACAGCCTGAGTCGAGGAGGGCCATCGCCTGGCGTCCCCCAATGGCCACGGGCACGGTGATCTTGACCCCTTGCGGACGTCGGGCACGGCCTTCCCCCGAATAGACTTGGCCAAATGCGCACCCCGGTTCAGGGCAATCCCGTCGCAAATGGCCATACTTCCCACAGGAGAAACATGGTCCCAATGTGGCTCGTTCCGGCTGCGGCCGGGTCCCGGGGTCACCCCCGGGGGGGTTCCGACGGTATCCCCCGGCGGTGCCTGCTGGGGTCCGTGGGAGCCTCCCGGAGGACACGGACACCCGAGCCCGGCCCTCTGTGTTGCGGGAAGGAACACTCGGGGCTGCCCGGGAGGGCTGCCCCCTCTTTTCTAGGTTGGGGTGCTCCGTCCGGACTGGGACCCCCCGGCCAGCGGCCCCTGACGGGACTTCAGCTGCGAGGAAGTCCTCCATTAAGGTGACGGCCGCGGACACCGTCGTTGGCCGGTGGCGGAGGACCCAGGATCTTCCCCTCGGCAGCAGCACATGGGTAAACTGCTCCAGGATCACCTGCTCCATTATCTCCTCTGCTGTCCGGCGCTCAGGCTGCAACCACCTTCTGCAGGTCTCCCTCAGTTCCTGAGCCACCATCCGCGGCCGGGCCCCTGGGGGATAGGCCAGGCCCCTGAACCGTTGTCGGTAGGTCTCGGGACGCACGTCCAGTGCGTCCAGAATAGCAGCCTTCACTCGGTTGTAGTCTCTGGCCGCTTCCACCGGCAGGCCTCGGTAGACCGTCTGGGCAGTCCCCGTTAAGTAAGGGGCCAGGATGGTGGCCCACTGGTCCGGAACCCAACCGGCGACAACTGCCACCCTCTCAAAAGTGACGAGGAACGCCTCGGGGTCATCATCGGGTCCCATCTTCGTCAACCGGACTGGGGGGCTGGGTCGCGGGGCCCCTGGGACGACTCCGGGTGGGACTTCCCCCGGTCGGGCTAGGGCCGCGGCAAGCTGCTGGAGACATTTCTGCTGGAAGTCCTGCTGTTGGGCAACCAGGTCCGTGATCAGCTGCCGTTGTTGGACCCCCAGCTGCTCGATGAGCTGCTGCTGCTGCTGCTGGTGGGCGGCCTGGTGCTCCTGTTGGTATCGCACCTGAGCCGCCTGTTGTTGCTCCTGACTCTCGGTCATGCGGGTCAGGAGCTGGGATAAATCCCCCTCTCTGGCGGGAGGTCTCTCTCCCATCGCCCCCTTCTCACCGGTGTCTAGGGCTCGTGCCCACATGCTGGGCAAGAGGCCCCACGTTGGGCGCCACGTGTAATAGTCCGGTGCGGGAGCTGGGCCCTCTCAGGGGCCGTCGGGA
>NW_020702692.1:0-1299 GCF_002925995.2 Terrapene triunguis | reverse complement strand
CTTCCTCCCTGTTTTTTTTTTTTTTTTTTCTTTTTTCTTTATCTGTTGCTTGCCTGCTTGTCTGGGCCCAATCCTGCTTTTTCCAATGTACCATTTTTGTGAGTGATATTGTGGTCATTTCACAATTTTGAAAGAAATGCTTAAGGAAAGGGACCAGGAAGGGTGGGGGCTAGTTGAGGAGCCCACCCTCCTTGCTGAATTAGTAATGGAACACTAAAGAATCAGTTTCTGAGGCAGACAACGAAGGGGAACAGAACAAGGGGCATTTTATCCTTTTTACAATGAGAGGGGAGTATGAAGGGAGTTGGGATCGATCCGGGATTGTTGTTTTTTTTTGTCAGAGAACAGGGTGAAGGGGAGCGCTCAGTCTGGTGGTGGGAGAGGAGGCTTTTAATAAAGCTTTTAACTTATTATTTGAATATTTGAGAGAGGCGAGTTTTGATTTTGTCCACCTACGATTTGCCTCTTCCCACCACTGCATGAAACAATTAACCTCTCCTTTAGCCAATTTAGTTTTAGGCTGGCCGAGTTTGTTTTTTAAGATGTCCACTCGGTCCTTGTTCCAAGGTTTTAACAGTGGCCACTGAGTTTTGGGATCTCCCTGAGTTAGCCTAGACCATTTTTCCAGAAATTTACAGGAGTCCGGACCCTTCCTAAAACTGAGCCAGCGTTCCTTTAGGGAACTGTCCCGACTTAGACGTCTGGTTACCAATACAGGAGGACTTTACACACACCAATCACACAAGAAGGAAATTCGGGTTCGTCAGAGCGATGCCCGGTGCAACACACAAAAGGAGCCCACAGGCTACTGACTCAATCGCCCTTGCTTTCACACCAAGGGTTTTACCCAAGGTGCGGTGCGGCTGCGATTGTGCAGATTTCACTCACTCAGACCGCGGGGACAGGAACCCCTTGGTCGGCCGATCCCCGGATGGAGATGGCACCCAGACTCAAACACTCCACAGGAGGACTGATAGACACAGAGACAGGACAGTCCTCAGTCCGGACAAAACACAGAAATAATTACCTGA
This sequence comes from Terrapene triunguis, assembly GCF_002925995.2. NCBI lineage: Eukaryota > Metazoa > Chordata > Testudines > Emydidae > Terrapene > Terrapene triunguis. The sequence continues at coordinate 268 of NW_020702692.1, read as the reverse complement.
CCAGATTCCTGATGTCAGATCCCGGGATCCCTACCAGAACAGAGTGGGAACCAACAGGTTCGATGGCGTAGACCTCACTGTGGTCGTGCACCCTTCCATTCAGTAGGAGGACCGCTCGGGCCAAATGCCCAGGTGCCGGCTGCCACGGTCATCCTACAAAAATGGTCAGGAATCACACGGCCCCAGTGAAGACGGTTGCCATCTCGGTGGAACCTCCAAATTGTCAAAGTTAGACTCAGGACTCATAGTTTGTCAGACCACTCTGTTT
>NW_020702691.1:0-1299 GCF_002925995.2 Terrapene triunguis | reverse complement strand
CTTCCTCCCTGTTTTTTTTTTTTTTTTTTCTTTTTTCTTTATCTGTTGCTTGCCTGCTTGTCTGGGCCCAATCCTGCTTTTTCCAATGTACCATTTTTGTGAGTGATATTGTGGTCATTTCACAATTTTGAAAGAAATGCTTAAGGAAAGGGACCAGGAAGGGTGGGGGCTAGTTGAGGAGCCCACCCTCCTTGCTGAATTAGTAATGGAACACTAAAGAATCAGTTTCTGAGGCAGACAACGAAGGGGAACAGAACAAGGGGCATTTTATCCTTTTTACAATGAGAGGGGAGTATGAAGGGAGTTGGGATCGATCCGGGATTGTTGTTTTTTTTTGTCAGAGAACAGGGTGAAGGGGAGCGCTCAGTCTGGTGGTGGGAGAGGAGGCTTTTAATAAAGCTTTTAACTTATTATTTGAATATTTGAGAGAGGCGAGTTTTGATTTTGTCCACCTACGATTTGCCTCTTCCCACCACTGCATGAAACAATTAACCTCTCCTTTAGCCAATTTAGTTTTAGGCTGGCCGAGTTTGTTTTTTAAGATGTCCACTCGGTCCTTGTTCCAAGGTTTTAACAGTGGCCACTGAGTTTTGGGATCTCCCTGAGTTAGCCTAGACCATTTTTCCAGAAATTTACAGGAGTCCGGACCCTTCCTAAAACTGAGCCAGCGTTCCTTTAGGGAACTGTCCCGACTTAGACGTCTGGTTACCAATACAGGAGGACTTTACACACACCAATCACACAAGAAGGAAATTCGGGTTCGTCAGAGCGATGCCCGGTGCAACACACAAAAGGAGCCCACAGGCTACTGACTCAATCGCCCTTGCTTTCACACCAAGGGTTTTACCCAAGGTGCGGTGCGGCTGCGATTGTGCAGATTTCACTCACTCAGACCGCGGGGACAGGAACCCCTTGGTCGGCCGATCCCCGGATGGAGATGGCACCCAGACTCAAACACTCCACAGGAGGACTGATAGACACAGAGACAGGACAGTCCTCAGTCCGGACAAAACACAGAAATAATTACCTGACCAGATTCCTGATGTCAGATCCCGGGATCCCTACCAGAACAGAGTGGGAACCAACAGGTTCGATGGCGTAGACCTCACTGTGGTCGTGCACCCTTCCATTCAGTAGGAGGACCGCTCGGGCCAAATGCCCAGGTGCCGGCTGCCACGGTCATCCTACAAAAATGGTCAGGAATCACACGGCCCCAGTGAAGACGGTTGCCATCTCGGTGGAACCTCCAAATTGTCAAAGTTAGACTCAGGACTCATAGTTTGTCAGACCACTCTGTTT
>NW_020702690.1:0-4810 GCF_002925995.2 Terrapene triunguis | reverse complement strand
TGTCAAAGTTAGACTCAGGACTCATAGTTTGTCAGACCACTCTGTTTTATTAGCACAGCGCTCTGCTAATACATTCAGATAATGTGAGCCTCCATGCAAGATTCAAACAGTCTTATTTATACAGATAAAAGGGTGCGAACTAAACAAAGGGACAGAGAGAGCAAAATAGTAAGATATGCATGGAGCACAATATGCATATCCTGCTTCCTTATTAACTCTTATCGATCTAAGACTAATGCTTCACCAATTGCCCTTAAGTGGGGCAATTCATTAAGCAGTTAATGTCTGCTTTCCTGCCCCCCTGGCTTGCAGCATTTCTCATTTCTACTTAAAGGTACATACAGCATTCTTTAATTCATTCTATTTCTTTAATATAATTCATTTCACTTTCACAATCCCTCCTTTTGGTCAAGCTTACGCAAAGACCAACAATTACTGGGTTCCACATATTAATAGTTCTTTATCTCTTCGTTCATCAGTGATATTTCGAAATCATCATATTAGCATTCTGTTTTGGGGCAGTCACTTGGGTGGCATACCTTACACAATTCTGGATACAACAGGAGATTAGCTGAAAGCATACAAAAATCATTAGGATTTCAAACAGGATAGTCAGGGCTCCCTGAAACAACCAGTTTCCTATGCCAGAGAAATTTAACAGGTTACTTAGCCACTTCCATAAAGAACTCGGCTCTTCATGGGGAAGATATGCGATTTGTTGTAAGTGACTAGCGCGATCTATTACTTCCTTGGGTTCGTCAGGTATGAACACACAACATTCTTTTCCAATGAGAGCACAGGTCCCTCCTTTGGCCGCCAGCACAATGTCCAATGCCTGACGGTTTTGGAGGGCCATCTGTCGGATCGCCCCTGTTTCTTTGGCCAGGGTTTTTTTAAACTCTCTCCGATTACATTTGCCATTATTTCAACTACTGCTTGTAACCTCAGGAGCCTTTTTGCATGGTGTTGAAAGATTGTATTGTTTTCACTAAGGTTACTGTAGGGGGAACATGAAATTGATTTTTCTGTTTGATCCTCAGGTCAAGAAAAAATTCATATCCCCATACCCAGCCCGCCACTTTTTAGTTTTATTCGAATAATCCCATACACCATTGGCCACAATATGCTGAAGGCAACGGCTTTTTCCCAGATTCAGCCCTGTCCATTACACACTCAACACCAATGACCTTTTCCCTCCATCACACTTATCCATTTAGATACATTTATTCCCACTGCTTCCCAAGTGTCATTATTGTTCCATGTTTTGTTAAACGGACGAGGTCCTCCAGTGAGGTCTGGGGAATTGAGTGGGATTGCCAGGACGGGAACACCAGCTTGAGAGTGGGCTGGGATGTGGCTGCAGACCCAGCAATTAGAAATATTAAGGGTCTGAGCTATCACACTTGCTGCTGGATAAAAGAATTGTCATTGTGGACTCCCCAGACCTTAAGACACCAGCAGCCGAGGAACAGGCGCCACCAGAGGCTCATGTTGGAGGCAAGGCCCTTCCGGTTCTGACAACCTCAACTGAGGGAACCGCAGTCACGGTTTTACATCCACCAGGCAGCAGGCGCTAGGCTCACTACTGCTTCTTTTTGGGCCTTGCTTTAGGTCCTCGTCTGCTTCTGGCAACCCTTACGAGAGTGTAGATGGTAAGGTATTGCAGGCTGTTCCTCTACGTTTTCTTCTGGAGTCAAAATTGACTCTGCGTGGTCCTGAGGTGATTGGTTTGCTGGGGGGGTGCCTTCTTACACTGCGAAGCATGTATGCACGCTGTGATGCCAGACAGTTTAACAGCCATCTGGATAGTAAGCAGTACCTGATGATTCTTTGATGTCCTTTAAGTCTCTTTACTTCTTCTTCCTTGACTCTTGCTATAACAATGGCCTTCACGCCTTATCTTTTCCTGATGCATACATTCCTTATTCACACAGATTGAGAATACAAACAGTAGTATTTTATATCGAGCAAAAAGGCATTGCAAATTAAACCTTGCTAAGTTTTACAATCAATAACCAAGACAATTTACATTGAGACCCAGGCCTTCAATGTTCCTCTAATCTACTTAACATAGACACAATAGAGAATCCTGTTTCTTATTTACTAAACCTTAAAACAAAGAAATGTATATTTAACTAGAGGCCTACTTTGTAATACATATCGGAAACCATAGTAGACATTATAACTTATTCTAAAACAAAAGGGTGACCATAATCAGTCATAAGGATTGTTCTGGTCTGTCATTCCTTTCTGCTATTCAAAAAGGGTGGCTGACAGGATGAAATCAAATCATACATTAATTCTTATGGGACATTATAAAATCCTGCTCCTACATATCCCCCTTTTGACACTAAGATTATTAATCGCCAGTGTCACTTCTTATTTAGTCCACGTAATAGAAAATACTGGGAGGTGATTTGGGCCTGTGGCTCTAGCTTTGCATACATTTGTTTTATCCAACAGCACATTTCAAACGTTACAATTAAACACATACAATTTAAAATCAAAAACAATTAGGGTTAGTAACATTAGTATGCCAGTAGTTGTGGGAGACCATTCAGAAAATATGTTATACCAATGGTAAGCTGTTATGTCTTTCTGCAGTGGCAGTTCTTAACATGTTGCCATTTGCATGTATAATATGAATGGTTAGGTTTCCCACATTGCCTTTTTGTTTGTTTTAGGAACTATGTTACCTTTTTACCTTTTGTAAACACATTACTTACATTACATTTACATTTGTCTATTGGAAGGTTGCTAACACTTCCATTCTTTTAAAACACTTCCCTCCCCAAGAATTAACACATACACATAGTCCATTATACAGTACTTTGGTCTCATTATTCATTTTATCCCACATACAGGATCCTAGTGAGATGTTTTTACTACAGGGCTTTGGAGCAACAGGCATGGATAAGCATACCCACTTTTATTTGTTTCTTATTAGGTTGTCCTATAGCTGATATTAGCTTTTTCTGAAAGACAAAAATAACATTTTTCTACCCCTTTTGGGGTGGCATTCATTATTGCTTAAAATATTCCTTTCTTTTACAAATACCCTTGCTGATTGCAGGCAAAACAAGAGGAATTACCTCCATATTTTCCTGTGTTTTTTTGTTCAATAGGCAGGCCAGGTTTCAATGGCTTCTATCTTTTAAGAGTTATGGGGAAATTATCCCACTGTTCAGTCATTAAATCCATGAGGCGGTGTACCTCAGTTTTCCCTTTACAGCAGACCAAGGTTACAATGTCTTTCCTGCTGTATTAAGCTTTAAGTTTGTTCACAGGTAACAGCTGAAAAGCATCATTACCATAAAGGATTTTTTTCAAAAATCATACACACTATACATTGTTACAGGGGTACTGATTAACATTAAATTTATTTTAATTAAAGGTATCTTGTTATACCGTGCCTTTTATTTAGACAATTTGTTTGCTGACCAGGTATGTTCTTTATCTGCAACTTTGTGCTGGCAGTTCTCTCACTTCCTTTATCAGTTAGATAATTTGCATCAACACAGGCTTGGCTTTTGGATTCAAAACCATTAGCAGAGCTCAGAGACTCTGTCTTAAAAGAAACACAATTAACTTTTACCAGAGTTTTGATTACTTTTAACTCTTGCTTCCAAAACACACACAGATCTGAAAAAGAAAACACAGTCTATTGTGGCTCCTTTGGAGCCCTAATAGGATTTTAATTAAGTAGCATGTTTCGTTTGCATTTCTTTTACCCCCTCTATAATATACACTGCACACGTCTGCACATTCCTTCTATACTTTAACTTTTAAAACATTAGCCATATTAATTTTTACATAAGGTGTAACTGTTTCTTTTGTTCTTACAGAGTATTATGTACCCTTATCACAGTGACAGTCTGATTACACAGAGCCATTTTAAGGCTCAGTGTTTCTAACATTGCTTCTTTTTGTTTTGTGCACCTCACCCCTGCTGTTGCTTCAGAGGGGCACTGTCTTTATTCTTTTCCTACAGCTTTCATTTGCTATTTTGTTACAAAAACAAACAAACAGAATCCAGAATCTCTCCCTATTCTTCTGATTTTTGACTGTCCTGCTGCAGTCATGACTTGGTCTGTATTTGAAAACATTTAAATTTTGTAAAGAATCAAGTTACCCCTTAAGGGTTAAATACCAAATCTCAAAGTCAACCAACACTGATTACCTGTGTCTTGCAAAAAGGTCTGTCAGTTTTGCAACTTTGAATTAAAGAGTCAAATGGATTTTTAGTGGCATTATAAACAAAACAAAACCAATTTGTCTTAAACTTACAAAACAGGAGTTTTACAAACCTCACATATTCCCACAGACAGACAGATACATACATATTTTCTCTTCCTTAACATCCCTCTTACACTGCTTTGTTTTTACATAGCTGTACATAGATTACATTACCTTTATACATTTGGGGCAGTTAAGTTCCAATAGAACCCCCCTATGTTCTTTTAGCAAATTTGACTCAATTGTCCATAGTCAAATGATTTTAATTAGATAGTCTCTTTACCTGGATTATTTACAGACATTCCTCTGGAAAAGGGCCCATTTTTCCTTTAGAATGACTGCAAAGAAACCAAGAATTCTTTTAACAAGATCCTTTTTAACATTTTCACAAAGTTTAACTGTTTAATTCTCTTCAGCCTCTGTAGAGTTAACTTTTCACTCTCTTTCCTTAAATCACTTGTTTATTTCCCAAAATGACACCTTTATCAACTCAGGTTTCACCATTTTAAGTATTGTTCCAGGGGTTCATACTTGCACTTACTCCTGACACTATGCCCTTAGGGCTTCCAACCTG
>NW_020702689.1:0-1123 GCF_002925995.2 Terrapene triunguis | reverse complement strand
AGAGAAATGGAGCTGGCTCCTAAGGGAGTAAAACTATTAATTGGATGTGGTGAATCTGAGCTCCAGAATCCCTTGCCCATGCGCAGTGGGGCTGTGTGACAGGTGGCCTGTGGGGTCAGTGAGTAGGAAGAGGTCGGTTCACAGGGCTCCATTGGGCTGGGACACCCGCTGACACCGGCACTGAACTCCCCGTCCAGGGACCGGCTCCAGTGACGTGCAGGGGCCAGAGGGAAATGTTCCCTGGCAGGTTCAGACACGTGGCTCGGGGCCAAACGCCAATGTGTTCGCTCCCTCCCGTGTCCCCATTCATCGCAGTGAGGCCAGTGGGGTGTGTGAGAAAAGCAGGATTGTGCGGCAGCTCGGGGCTTTGTCCATCTACGGGGGAAGTTTCCCTGGAACTGTGGAGTTCGGAGCTGGTGTCAGATGTGTTTTCACCCTGCCCCGTGTGTGTGTCACTGCTGCCCCCACGCGTGAATGGGAGAAGGGCTGGGTTTATGGCTTGGGTTTATGGCTCACCGCTGTGCCTCTGTCCTCACACAGCAATACAGGGCGGTTACTCTGGTCGCTCCCCGGCCATGTGTAGTTAGAAGCTGGGGCTGTCCTTGGAGGGTGTGAATCGCCCCTGGAGGGTGGGGGAGGAGCAGGCTGTGACTGAAGGTTTGTGGTAGCTCAGCAGCCACCCCAACCCCCTTCCCGGGTTCCCGTGGGACCCCCGGGCTTGGGATTAAACCCGGTCCCGGCGCATTTCAGTGGGGTGGAGTCTCCGGGCTGCTGCCCGTCGGACCCGGCTGTGTGAGAACAAGCTGCGACCTGGCCCCTGTGGGAGGGGTGAGAAGAGGGAACAGTGAGGGAACCGGCCACAACAAACACATCCCCCGTCCATTAAAAGGAGACCAGGTACAAACCGCAGGCCGAAGACAGTCCAAGGAGGAGGTCGATGGGGGCTAGAGACCCCATGGCAGTGGGGCGAAGGGAGTAGCTGGTTGGGAAGAGTTGCGGGGACTCAGGCAGATCTGGGGGGTGGGTCCCTGCGGAGTCACGGTGAGTAGCTGGGTCTGGAAGTGGCTCCCAGCTTTGCATATCGCAGGCTGAGCGGGACAGACTGCATACGGATAGAGCGTAA
>NW_020702688.1:0-6897 GCF_002925995.2 Terrapene triunguis | reverse complement strand
CCTATGCTTTGACCTCTACACGGTGTGGATTTATGTCCTTCAGTTTGGGGGCTCGTCCGGGATGCAAGTTTGTGAACTGGCTGAGGATCTGAGACTGAAATCCAAAAGAGGTGAGTATGTTTACTTTACCACCTCATTAGGCCAGGGATAGAAGTCTCTCATCCCCTTTCAGACACATCTTGTTTCCTTTTTAATTTGTGTGAAGGACCTTAGACACATGTGGTCAAAGCAGTGGGGTTAAATAAGGGTACCACTTGGGAGGGAAGACTTGTGCAAGAGGGTCATGTACTGTTTAAAAAACTAAGGGGTGTGTTACGGAGGACTTGAATAACCCACCAGCAAGCGATTGGCCGTGAGTTAAGCCCAGGATTGGCTGGGTACGCAAGCGGTAGGCAGTGCAAACTGGTGGTCCATTTCCTCATTGCACGTAACATTGCAAGTCCTAGGGGAGTGCCCCCCCCCAGGCATGTGACGTACATGCTTTCGAATAGCACAAAGTCTCCAACCAATAAGTCCGGCATGTGTGTGTAAGACACGCTTGGTATTAAGGGTGGGGAGACGTCCTCATGAAATTCAAGGCTGTGGGGAGTTGGAACCATAGCATAAAAAGGGGGAAAAGTAACTCCTCATAAAGGCTGACAAGCATTTAGGGGGGGAAGAAGCAAGTTCCCTTCAAGGTCAGCAGCTGGGGTGACGAAAAACCCATGGCGTCAAAAGGAGAGGCAATAATTAGTCCTCGAGAGTACTTGGAATATAAACATGTTAAAACTCGGCAGGCAGCAGCTAAAAAAGCAAACTACTCTGCAGCCGGACCAGAGGCAGATCTAGTTACTTGGTGGAATCATCAGAGAAGTGACAAAACAGACAAAGCAGTAATAGTTTTATTGGATATTCTTAACATAAAGGAGAAAGAAATTGCAACGTTAAGATCTCAAAACCAGGCTCTGAGAGATAAGAGCCTATGTTCTAAAATATGTAACTGTCTGGAAATTGGAAAAATCCCAGAGAAAAAGAATCACCATGTCTGGGACACACCTCCAGATTGGGAGGGGGAGAGCAAACTCCTGGCATATGCCAGCCCACCGCTCCGCCGATTAACTATCTGTGGGAAAACTCAGCAGCACAAAGCAGAGGGGAGGAATCAGAACCCCCTCCATACATTTCTTCAAATGACAGGCCAAATTTAAGCACCCACAAAGATAATAAAGGAGCACCACAAGAATTAATTACCCCAGGGGAGCAAGTACAGCGTATGGCTCCAATCAAAACACAGCTAAGGAGGTTCAGAAATGTTAACACGGAGGGTGAACCAGTAAGGGGACATAGAACAGAAACAACTGAAATTTACCATCCCTTCACCCCCCAGGAAAAACAGGCACTACTGTCTGATTTACCCGAACTCAAGCGTGATAACAAGAATACTGAGTTCTGGGACAAGCTGGATGGCCTGACTGAAATACATGGCCTCCATAGGAAGGACGTTCACATCCTGGTCAAGTTCAAGTGCCTCAGGGATGTGTGGGAGAACCTAGATAATAAATGGAAGACAGGGCGCTGGGCTGAAGATCGTAACCCCAACCCAGCGGGAGGGAATCAGGCTGAAGAACCAGCAGGAATCCCAAACCCTGACGCAGGCACTGTAACAGAATTTAGGAATGCACTAGCTGTTGTTCTAGGAGCCCAGACCACTAACTGGGGGGCTCTGCAGTCTGTGGTTCAGCAGAAGGGGGAGTCTGCCATGTCCTATGCTGAAAAGAAATGGAATGCATTCCGAGCTTATTCAGGTCTGGAGAATATAACATCCCAAGACCATGATGTATTCCTTCAAATCCTAAAGGAAGGGCTGTCTGCAGATCACCAAGCAGTCCTGGCATTAGGCATCTCAGTGGGGGAGACATACTCAGCAGTAATGAAATGGGCCACAGAAGTAGAAAACAGAAAAAAAAAGAGGAAGGTAGCAGCAACCACACCCTCCGAAGAAATTGTAGCAGTTCATGCAGTCAGAACCACTATCTGCTTCACATGCAATAAGCCTGGACATCTGGCACGTGACTGTAAAAATAAAAATAAAATCAAAACATGCAGTAGTTGTAAAAGGAGCTCAGGGGAGTAATCAACCCCAGAGCTAGCTGCATTGAATGGGCCAAAGGGTCCAAACAGGAAAGATCATCTCAAAATATAGCCATAGTTGCCAGTAATAAAGTAATAATACCAGAGTGGGGGGAGAGTCCAGTAAAAGCCCTGTGTTCCCTTCACCCTGAAGTGTGGGCAACAGATAAACAAGATTGTGGGCTAGTAAACATGAAGCCTATATCTGTAGAAGGACCAACTCACAAAGCCCACAGGCAGTACCCAATTAAACCAGAAGCCTTAGAGGCAGTTAAAGATATAGTCACTAATTTGGAATCCAGAGGGGTGATTAAAAAAACCACCTCCACAACTAATTCCCTAATTTGGCCCGTCAGGAAGCCAGACGGGACCTGAAGGTTAACCGGGTGACTCCAAAGGCACATCCTATTGTGGCAAGCCCTGCCACTATTCTTAATTTGCTAACATCAGGACATTTAATATTCTCAGTCCTGGACGTAGCTAATGGATTTTGGAGTATTCCCCTTGCAAAGAAAAGTCAGGAGAAATTTGCATTTACATTAGGAGACCAGCAGTACACTTGGACCCGAGTACCTCAGGGGTTCCATAATTCTCCCTCCATATTCCACAGGACAATGGCAGAAGTAATAGCACAAGTGCCTTTGGAAGGGGATACTGTGATACTGCAGTATGTAGATGATTTGTTAATTGCCAATTCAAATGAAAAGGACCATTTAAAAACCCTAAACAGACTGTTCATGTATCTTCGCGAGGCAGGATTTAAATTAAGCCCGAAGAAGGCCCAATTGCAACACCAGCAAGTTTTATACCTAGGGCATAACATATCACAGGGAGAAAAGGCACTCACAATAGACAGAAAGCAAGCAATTTGAGAGTTAAAGAAACCACGGACAGTTAAGGAAGTCCGAAAGGTCCTGAGACTCCTTAATTTCTGTAGAACCTATATACCGGAGTACTCAGAGATGGTGGAACCAATTCAAAACCTCACTGGGGGGGAAAGCCTGCAAATGAGTTAGTAATATGGGGCACAAAGCAAGAGGCGGCATTTATAAAAATAAAACAGGCTTTAGCCTCTGCCCCCAGCCTGGGCTTACCCGATATGGGAAAGCCGTTCCACCTTTACTGTAGCCATAGCGGGACCCAGTATTCTGCTGTACTAACTCAGCTTCAGGGAGACAGACAGCGTCCGGTAGCATACCTATCTACCATAAAACCCCCTGTATCCCAGGGATTACCGGAGTGCATAGCAGCTCTAGATTGTGCTACGTGGGCTGTGAAAGCTTGTGAATCATACACTCTTACGGGGAAATTAGTGCTTCATACACCCCATACACTTATTAATATCCTCAACACCAGGCGACTAAGATCTATAACAGATGCCCGCAGGAGTCAGTGGGAATCAACATTGTGCTTGCAAAACCCTACCTACTCCATAGTAAGAGACAAGGAAATAAATGTAGCCGAATGTCTGAACATAGAGGGAGAGGTACACGAATGTCTTATAGATGGAGAAGAGGAAATGTTGGGAAGAATTAAAGAAGAGCCATTACAGAATCCAGATATAGTTTTGTATGTAGATGGATCAAGAAAGTATGAAAATGGAGTGCCACACACTGGATGGGCAGTGGTACTCAGTAATGGGACAGTGATAGCGTCAGGTCAGATGGAAGGATCAAAGTCAGCACAAGAAGCAGAGCTAACAGCCCTCACAGAAGCTTTGAGAGTGGGGGAAGGCAAGAAGCTCACTGTATATACAGACAGCAGATATGCATTTGGAGTAGTGCATGACTACATGGACGTGTGGTCACGCAGAGGTTTTATAACAACAACTGGCAAGCCGATTAATAATATGGAAGCAGTTCAAAGACTAACAAAAGCTGCCAAACTACCATCAGAACTAGCAGTAGTAAAGATAAAAGCCCACAATGAGATCTCAAGTGAGGAACAAAAAAGAAATTATTGGGCAGATAAACGTGCCAAAGAAATTGCACAAGCAAGTCCTATTAAGATTTGTGCAGCTAAAGTGCCAGAAGAGGAAGTGAATTTAAGAAAGCTATATGCAACCATAAGCCCAGAAGAAAAAAGTAAATTGGAAAAACAAGGCTGTGTATATAAAAATCACCTCTGGTATGGGCCAGGGGGGAAGGAGCTGGTAGCCCCGGAGTGCATACGGGCTCTACTGCTCCATGCCATCCACTCTCCAGCTCATCTGGGGTGGAGACAAATGAGGGCCGCCTTGGAATACTGGTGGTGGCCAGCCATGAAAAAAGATGCTTTACAATTTCTCAAAAGATGTGTGACATGTGCACAAGTGAATGTGGGTAGAAGAAAAAAGGTGCCTCTGAATCACCAACCACGACCAGAGGGACCATGGCAAAATTTGCAAATTGATTTTACTGGACCCTTGCCACAAAGCAGAGGGTACACTTACATTTTGGTAATTATTGACACTTTTACCCGATGGGTAGACGCATTCCCAACCAAGAATTGTACTGCTACAACAGTAGCTCGAATCCTAGCAGAAGAAATAATACCCAGATGGGGTTTACCACTGTCAATAGACTCTGACCAAGGAACTCACTTTACAGGGCGAGTAATAAAGGAGGCATGCAAGGCACTAGAAATAAAGCAAAGATTCCATATACCATACCACCCTGAAAGCTCAGGAATGGTGGAAAGAATGAATAGAACAATGAAAACAGCCTTAACAAAAGCAGTACTGGATACAGGAGAAGGGTGGGCTCATGTGCTTCCTGCTGTATTGTACCGAATTAGAGGCAGCCCAAATAGGCTGACTCAACTGACACCCTTTGAGCTAATGACAGGAAGAGCAATGAGAATGCCTAGCACTGTAATCCTCCCTGCAGGGGAGTCAGGGCTTTTTGCAGACAGGCTGCAAAACTACATCAAGGCATTGGACAGAGAGTTGAAGGACTTATACAACCAAGTGAAGGAAAATCAAACCCAGCTGGATGATAATAGCAGTCTGGACAAACCTGCATTTAAAGTTGGGGATTTGGTAATGTGTCACATTTACCCAGAGTTTAAAGGAATTTTAAAGCCAAGATGGCAAGGCCCTATGAGGGTCCTTCTGACTAAATGTGCAAAGATTGGGGGAAAATTGGGAACATTTTGGCGTCACCAAAATCAGTTAAAATGGTTTAAATCAGCATCTGTCAATACTAACAATATTTCCACAGATGTTTCCACAGGTGTCTCCACAGGTAAACAACAAAAGGTAAAGGAGGAAGAACTGAAGGGTGACCAGAACAACCAGAGCGACCATGGGGAGGCTTCTGCTGTGGCTCCTGCTGTCCCTGTGGTGCATGAGGAAGGACGCAAGTAGTGTGCCATGTGTGAAGGGGACTACAAAGTCTTGGGCTATCCCTCATTTGAACACAATTACATGGCATATTGCCACGATGGCTTGGGAGGAAACACACAGACCTCGATACTGGAATTTGTGTGGGATTTTGTGGGAAAGAAACCAAACACTCATGAAAGATTATGTGCCAATTATACTGACATGGTACCAGTGGAGGTTGGGCCTGCTGAATCAGGATGGGGCTTACCACTTAAAGCACGGACGGAGGTAACCCCAAAGGCATGGCACACATTTGTTAAACGATGGCCCAAATTAGAATGTCCACGACTGGTAACAATTAACCGGGTTATCAGAGACAGAGTGGAACCACCCGATTGTGTGTCATGCCCTGAACAAATCCCTGTTCCAAAACCAGGATTGATAATGATAGGACCAGCCCTACCGGTCCTCACCTCGGTGGTATTCCACACTTACAGGGTCGAGGTGCGTATTCCTTTAGAGGAAGTGAACAGACAATGTGCAAAGGTCAGGCCTCGAATGAGTAGAAACATTACTAGCCTAACAAACCAAATTGGTAAGCGCTTAACTAGACAGAAGAGAGGATTACTAGATACCCTTGCAGGATGGTGACCTCCCTGCCAGTATGGAGGAGGGGTCATGTTATTAAAATAAAAGGCGTTGCATACGCTGAGGTCGCTGGAAGAGCATTGTATCCTAGTGAAGGTTGCACCCACTCTGATAAGGAAATTCTGTGAACATGCCCATATAATGTTCTAACGAATCTGTCTAGGTTCGAAGTGGCCATTACTGAGAAACTGGCGCACACGGAGCTGGTCCAGATGAACGGTACCTACTGGTGTGTGACTGCCCAGAACCACTCCATCGAGCTAAATGGAAAGCCCTGCCCCTCGAGACATCCATCCGTGTGCATGACGGTCCCCCAAAGGTCAACCCTGACTGTTGACGGGACGCGGCTCCACCGTACTCCGCCAATAATGGGTAACCTAACATGGAATCAGGAATGGCACTACGGCAGTAAGTATCTAGAGGAGGGTCTACTGGCCCTGCAGGCGAAGATCGAGGAGTTGGTGGCCGAAGCCCAAAGGCATATTTCAGAAGGCCATCTAAGGTACACTCAGATAGGGGAAACCGTGGACCAGGCCGATGTGAAGTACTCAAAGGCAAGGAACCAGGCAGTGGAGGTTAAAGCAATGATTATGGGCGATGCCATCTCAGGTGACAAGGTCCCCTGGGGATGGATCTGGGTGCTATTTTGTCAAGTTATGTGGGGATTGTCTATCCTAACATTCCTGATGGTACTGGTGCTTTATCGGCGACTCCGCAGTAGGCTGGGTACATTAAAATTGGTATATTTGACCTGGCGGGTTAGGGAACCCTAGGGTCAAGAGGAGGGACTGAAGGGTTAAAATCCATGTGCATGTTATATAACAACCTGGTATATG
>NW_020702687.1:0-1358 GCF_002925995.2 Terrapene triunguis | reverse complement strand
CTTATTATCATGTTTTTATAAAACCATATAGACTGCACAACGTCACACCCTCCTCCTGAACTTACTGCCAGAGACTTGGACACTGACCAGGGCGGAGGCAGTATACCTAAAATTCGTTCTTGGGCTCCCCTATGGGGCAGACACTCCTGTGTCCCCCAAAAGGGAAAGAGACCCTGATCCAGCTGTAGGCTTACAGCTCCAAGCTATGAGAGACCTTTCGCTGGCCAGCAAAATCCCCTCCCTTTCACTCAGGTTGGGTTTGCTTCCAGCTAGAGTCCTTGGGGTTTGTTTCCACCGCAGCAGTCACCAGGACCCCAACTTCCAGCTCCAGGATACATGTCTCTGTGCACCTCTTCCACTCCATTACAGCCAGGTCATGCTTCTGGGTCTTACTTGCTTTGTCTCTTAAGTCCAGGCTGGTGGGCAGCCTTTTCTTTTCCCAGGCAAATTGTACATCATTTTCCATTTGTCTTCCCTTGAGACCATCACTTGATGAGCTGGGATGCCACAGAGAACACCCTCCTGCCAGAACAGGCACCCCTCCACTCCTGTCTTGCTAGGTTAGACACTCCAGTCAGCTTCAGCACAGACAGAGGTTGGGCCACACCCATCTGCAGTTCACTGAAACTGAGATTTACTCAGCTCAGGGGCTTCTTAGTTAACAGAGACATTCCCAGCACCCATTGTTCAGTCTTTCTGGGGCAATTTGCAACTTGTGTAGTTTTAGCTTCTTTTGATCTTCATTCTTACTTATTTTGCTTCCTTTTCTGTCCCTACTTCCCTTTCCCGAAATAAGCAAACAGAAAATAACAAACCAGTAACCACTTTGTCTGTTCTCCAGCCACCACACTTAAAACTCACTTAAAATCACTACCAGTATCTCAAAGCAATCAGCTGTGCACAGACCCTGCTCGACTACGCCACTGTGACGGGTTGGATCACAGAAACCCCCTTGGGAGCTGCCACCCGATGTGCCAAGACTACCCCTGCTTCTGTTTTCCCTGCCAGCTCAGGACTCCAGCACCCCGTCTTGCTGAATTAGACACTCCAGTCCACTTCAACACAGACCCAGGGTCTGAATCACTTGTCCCAAAACTGCAAGTTTACCCAAAAACAGCTCACAGGAGTGTGCTTGTCTTTAGCACTCAGATGCCCAACTCCCAATGGGGTCTAAACCCAGATAAATCCGTTTTACCCTGCATAAAGCTCACAACAACTCATAAATTGTTCGCCCTCTATAACACAGATAGAGAGATATGCACAGTTGTTTGCTCCCCCAGGTATTAATACATACTCTGAGTAAATTACTAAATAAAAAGTGATTTTATTAAATACAGACAGTAGGATTTAAGTGGTTC
>NW_020702686.1:0-3020 GCF_002925995.2 Terrapene triunguis | reverse complement strand
TGTCCTGGGAAGTTTACATCAGATTAAATCTGAAATTCCAAGGATCAACAAAGAGAAGTGCCCCTAGGATCGCATGCAGCTCCGCGTAGAAGCGGCATGTTTGCGGCTCTGCCCCGGACCTTCCGTTTGCCTCTCTGGCTTTGTGGTAGGCTTGCCTTAGCTCCTTAATTTTCACGCGGCACTGCTGTGCGTCCCTGTTATGGCCTCTGTCCTTCATGGCCTTTGAGACCTTTTCTAATATTTTGCCATTTTGTTCACTGCTACGGAGTTCAGCTAGCACTGATTCATCTCCCCATATGGCGAGCAGATCCCGTACCTCCCGTTCGGTCCATAATGGAGCTCTTTTGCGATCCTGGGACTCCATCACGGTTACCTGTGCTGATGAGCTCTGCGTGGTCACCTGTGCTCTCCTCGCTGGGCAAACAGGAAATGAAATTCAAAAGTTCGCGGGGCTTTTTCTGTCTACCTGGTCAGTGCATCTGAGTTGAGAGTGCTGTCCAGAGCGGTCACAATGAAGCACTGTGGGATAGCTCCCGGAGGCCAATAATGTCGAATTCCGTCCACACTACCCCAATTCCGACCCGCAAAGGCCGATTTTAGCGCTAATCCCCTCGTCGGAGGTGGAGTAAAGAAACCGGTTTAAAGGGCCCTTTAAGTCGAAAAAAAGGGCTTTGTCGTGTGAACGTGTCCAGGCTTAATTCGAATTAACGCTGCTAAATTCGACCTAAACTCGTAGTGTAGACCAGGCCTATGTGAAATGTGTATTTCCTCATGTTGGTATGTCAAAAGTGAAAGCTCTTGTGAACATCAGAAACAACAATTCAGACATACTGTGCATGGTTAAAATGGGGAGAAAGGATGTCATTATCCCTGATGGAAAAACCAGTAATATAACATGTTGGGCTCCTGCAGGCCTGGGTACTGAAAATTTAACGGAAGTGTTTGAGCCAGATGCTGCTGCTCAGTGGTCTGAGGATTTGGACTTATATGAGACACTAGTCAAAATACCTAAAGGACCATCTTGCTGGTTAAATATCCTTGTGAATTACCACTTAAAATGTGACATTATTTTGAAGGGATGAACTGTCCTGGGAAGTTTACATCAGATTAAATCTGAAATTCCAATGGATACTCAACAAATAAAACTCTTACAGGTGGCATTAGTGCCAAAAGAGAGAAATGGAAGTACAAGGATCAACAAAGAGAAGTGCCTCTAAGCAGAGTGGATGATCGAGATCTGTTTGAACCAGCAGTGAACCTGAGCCATTTATCAGAGATGCAAAGAGAAATGGCCAGGCAGATGCTGAAAGAGGAGTACCATGCCTTCTCTAGAGCTGATGGAGACATGGGATGGATATCCTTCAAACAGCCAGTTGGTCCATGGACTGAGCAACATCAAAGAGTTTTAAACCAGCTGATTGACTGTCTGATACAGCCACTAATAGTGTCTATCCCAGTTTTGGCTTGCCTTTCATCCTACATGTTGATGCTTCCACTAAAGGACTAGATGTATTCTTATAACAATGTCAAGAAGTTAAACTGAGAATCATTTGTTATGGGTCAAGAACAGTAACTGCAGATGAGAAGAATTTCACCTTCATTCAAAAAGGGTAGAGTTTCTATCTTGGAAATGGGCTGTAGCTGACAAATTTCATGACTACCTCTACTATGCTCAATCCTTCAGGGTTTACAGTCATAACAACCCCTTAACATATGTTTTCATTCTGAAAGGCTGACTGTGACAGCACACCACTGTGCTGCAGAACTAGCTTTAACTTCAAAGTTAAATATCATTCAAGGAAACCTAATATGGAGGCAGATACTTTATTCAGAATGTCCCTTGATATGGAAAAATAACAGAATGCATCAAAGAGGCAAAGTATGGAGGTGAAACCTTGCTGAGGTGATTGCATGGACTCTTTCTCCATATATGGATTACTGAAGATGTACCATAAGACTTCAAATATACGACCATTGTCACCATATACAGGAGGAAAGATAAAAAGTCCAACTGTGGCAACGAACATGGTATCTCGTTATTCTGGATTGCTGGAAAAATTCAGGCCAGAATATTTCTTTGATTGTCTGTTAGCACATGGTTAGCGATGTTGCATATCAGAGTCACAATGTAATTTCAGGCCAACAAGAGGAATGGCAGACATGATATTGGGAGGTTGTGAGATGCAGGAAAAATGCAGAGAATAGCAACAGGACCTTTACACTATCTTCAGCAAACCTGGACTTTTGTAACTATTACATAAGTTTGGTTGTCCTGAAAAATGTACCAACCTTCTGAGGCTATTTTATGACAGAATGCTAGGGACAAGTCTGTGTAGATGGTGTTCTGTCTGATTCATTCCCTATCACTAATGGTATTAAGCAGGGCTGCATAATGGTTCCAACCATGTTCAGTCTCTTCTATTCAGCAGTGCTTGATGATGCTACAAAAGACTTGAATGTCAGTTTCAGGATACATTTCTGAACCTCTGGAAAATTATTCAACCTGAACAGGCTGTGATCTTTTATGAAGATCTTTGAGATCTTTTGTTCATGACCTTCTGTGTGCCACTGACTGTGCTCTAGAGGCACATATTCAAGAAGAGATACAATTGATTACGGACAGATTTATAGTCTGGAAAAAGGTACAGGCTGACAATCAGTCTGAGAAAGATAGAAGTCATTTATCAACCTGCTCCATGGAAACCCTACAGAAAACCAAATGTCACCATCAGCAACACACAGCAGAAGTCTGCAACAGTATTGAGCTATCTTGGTAGCACATTCTCAAATTATACTACTATAGACAAGAAGCTGACAGGTTGCATCAACAGAGCCAGTTCATCATTTGGCAGACTGGTAGCAATATGGTATTAAGCTTCAAATAAAGCTGAAAGGTTTATAAAATGATTCTATTGTCCAATTTGTTGAATGGGTGCAAGACTTGGACCTGCTACAGGCATCACATCAAGCTTCTAGATAAGGTCAATTTCTGATATCTGCATGTCATACTCATCATCAGA
>NW_020702685.1:0-1969 GCF_002925995.2 Terrapene triunguis | reverse complement strand
AACTACAGGCTGAGCAAGTGCCGAATGGTGGTGGAATGTGCATTTGGACGTTTAAAAGCGCGCTGGCGCAGCTTACTGACTCGCTCAGACCTCAGCGAAAAGAATATCCCCATTGTTATTGCTGCTTGCTGTGCGCTCCACAATATCTGTGAGAGTAAGGGGGAGACATTTATGGCGCTGGCCGCTGATTACGCGCAGCCAGACACCAGGGCGGTTAGAAGAGCACAGCAGGATGCGGTGCGCATCAGAGAAGCTTTGAAAACGAGTTTTGTGACTGTCCAGGCTACAGTGTGAAACTTCTGTTTGTTTCTCCTTTATGAACCCTCCGCCCCCCCCCCACCCGGTTCACTCTACTTCCCTGTAAACCAACCACCCCACCCTCCTCTCCCCCCTTCGAGCACCGCTTGCAGAGGCAATAAAGTCATTGTTACTTCACATTCATGCATTCTTTATTAATTCATCACACAACTAGGGGGATAATTGCCAAGGTAGCCCGGGATGGGTGGGGTAGGAGGGAAGGAAAAGGACACACTGCAGTTAAAAACTTTAACTCTTATTGAAGGCCAGCCTTCTGATGCTCGGGCAATCATCTGGGGTGGAGTGACTGGGTGGCTGGAGGCCCCACCACCGTGTTCTTGGGTGTCTGGGTGAGGAGGCTATGGAACTTGGGGAGGAGGGCTGTTGGTTACTGGGGCTGTAGCGGCGGTCTCTGCTCCTGCTGCCTTTCCTGCAGCTCAACCATACCCTGGAGCATATCAGTTTGATGCTCCAGCAGCCGGAGCATCGACTCTTGCCTTCTGTCTGCAAGGGGACTCCACCTATCATCTTCAGCCCGCCACTTGCTCTGTTCATCCCGCGATTCAGCCCGCCACCTCTCCTCTCGTTCATATTGTGATTTTCTGTAGTCTGACATTGACTGCCTCCACGCATTCTGCTGTGCTCTGTCAGCGTGGGAGTACATCTGGAGCTCCGAGAACATATCATCCCGAGTCCGCCGTTTTCTCCTTCTAATCTTCGCTAGCCTCTGCGAAGGAGAAACATTTGCAGCTGGTGGAGGAGAGGTGGTTAAAAAAGACACATTTTAGAGAACAATGGGTACACTCTTTCACGTTAAATTTTGCTGTTCACATTACACAGCACATGTGCTTTCGTTACAAGGTCGCATTTTTCCTCTTACATTGAGGGCCTGCCGGTTTGGTGTGAGAGATCACTCACGCAGTGCCAGGCAACAGATTTTGGCTTGCAGGCAGCCATGGTAAGCCACAGTCTTTTGGCTTTTTTAACCTTCTTAACATGTGGGAATGGTTTCAAACAGTAGCGCCCTCATTTCCCATACCAAGCACCCATTGGGTTGGCCATTTAAAATGGGTTTGCAATGTAAAAGGAGGGGCTGCGGTTTCCGGGTTAACATGCAGCACAAACCCAACTACCCCCCCCACACCCAATTCTCTGGGATGATCACTTCACCCCTCCCCCCTACCGCATGGCTAACAGCGGGGAACATTTCTGTTCAGCCGAGCAGGAACAGGCACCTCTGAATGTCCCCTTAATAAAATCACCCCATTTCAACCAGGTGACTGTGAATGATATCACTCTCCTGAGGATAACAAAGAGAGATAAGGAATGGATGTTGTCTGCATGCCAGCAAACACCGGGACCATACGCTGCCATGCTTTGTTATGCAATGATTCCAGACTACGTGCTACTGGCCTGGCGTGGTAAAGTTTCCTACCATGGCGGACGGGATAAGACAGCCCTCCCCAGAAACCTTTTGCAAAGGCTTTGGGAGTACATGAAGGACTGCTTTCTGGAGATGTCCCTGGAGGATTTCCGCTCCATCTCCATACACGTTAACAGACTTTTCCAGTAGCTGTACTGGCCGCGATTGCCAGGGCAAATTAATCATTAATCATTAAACATGCTTGCTTTTAAACCATGTGTAATATTTACAAAGGTACACTCACCAGAG
>NW_020702684.1:0-1948 GCF_002925995.2 Terrapene triunguis | reverse complement strand
AACTACAGGCTGAGCAAGTGCCGAATGGTGGTGGAATGTGCATTTGGCCGTTTAAAAGCGCGCTGGCGCAGCTTACTGACTCGCTCAGACCTTAGCGAAAAGAATCTCCCCATTGTTATTGCTGCTTGCTGTGCGCTCCACAATATATGTGAAAGTAAGGGGGAGACATTTATGGCGGGGTGGGAGGTTGAGGCAAATCGCCTGGCCGCTGATTACGCGCAGCCAGACACCAGGGCGGTTAGAGGAGCACAGCAGGGCGCGGTGCGCATCAGAGAAGCGTTGAAAACCAGTTTTGTGACTGGCCAGGCTACGGAGTGAAACTTCTGTTTGTTGCTCCTTGATGAACCCTCTGCCCCTCCCCCCACCACCCTGTTAACTCTACTTCCCTGCAAACCAACCACCCCACCCTCCCCTACTACCCTCCCCCCTTCGAGCACCACTTGCAGAGGCAATAAAGTCATTGTTGCTTCACATTCATGCATTCTTTATTAATTCAGCACACAACTAGGGGGATAATTGGAAAGGTAGCCCGGGATGGGTGGGGGAGGAGGGAAGGAAAAGGACACACTCCAATTTAAAACTTTAAAACTTATTGCTATGGAAATCATCTAGGGTGGAGTGAGTGGGTGGCCGAAGGCCCCCCCACCGTGTTCTTGGGCGTCTGGGTGAGGAGGCAATGGGACTTGGGGAGGAGGGCTGCTGGTTACAGAGGGGCTGTAGCGGCGGTCTCTGCTCCTGCTGCCTTTCCTGCAGCTCAACCATACGCAGGAGCATATCACTTTGATGCTCCAGCAGCCGGAGCATCGACTCTTGCTTTCTGATTACAAGTTGACGCCACCTCTCCTCTTCAGCCCGCGTTTCAGCACGCAACTTCTCCTCTTCAGCACGCCACCTCTCCTCTCGCTCATATTGGGCTTTTTTAAAATCAGTCATTGACTGCCTCCACGCATTCAGCTGTGCTCTGTCAGCGTGGGAGGCAGTCTGAAGTTCAGTAAACATTTCGTCACGCGTCCTTCGCTTCCTTCTTCGAATATTCACTAGCCTCTGCGAAGGAGTAAGATTTGCAGCTGGTGGAGAAGGGAGAGGTTGTTAAAAAAGATACATTTTAGAGAACAATGGGTAGACTCTTTCACGTTAGATTTTGCTGTTCACAACATCACACAGCACATGTGCTTTCGTTACAAGGTCGCATTTTTCCTCTTATATTGAGAGTCTCCTGGTTTGGTGTGAGAGATCACTCACGCAGTGCCAGGACACAGATTTCAGCTTGCAGGCAGCCATGGTAAGACATATAGTCTTTGGGCTTTTTTAACCTTCTTAACATGTGGGGATGGTTTCAAACAGTTCTGCCCTCATTTCCCATACCAAGCACCCGTGCCATTTAAAATGGGTTTGCAATGTAAAAGGAGGGGCTGCGATTTCAGGTTTAACATGCAGCACAAACCCAACTAACTCCCCTCCCCCTCACACCCAATTCTCTGGGATGGTCACTTCACCCCTCCCCCCCACCGCGTGGTTAACAGCGGGGAATATTTCTGTTCAGCAGACCAGGAAGGGGCACCTCTGAATGTCCCCTTAATAAAATTGCCCCATTTTAACCAGGTGACCGTGAATGATATCACTCTCCTGAGGATAACAAAGAGAGATAAGGAATGGATGTTGTCTGCATGCCAGCAAACACCGGGACCATACGCTGCCATGCTTTGTTATGCAATGATTCCAGACTACGTGCTACTGGCCTGGCGTGGTAAAGTGTCCTACCATGGCGGACGGGATAAGGCAGCCCTCCCCAGAAACCTTTTGCAAAGGCTTTGGGAGTACATGAAGGAGAGCTTTCTGGAGATGTCCCTGGAGGATTTCCGCTCCATCCCCATACACGTTAACAGACTTTTCCAGTAGCTGTACTGGCCGCGATTGCCAGGGCAAATTAATCATTAATCATTAAACA
>NW_020702683.1:0-1066 GCF_002925995.2 Terrapene triunguis | reverse complement strand
GTACTGGCCGCGATTGCCAGGGCAAATTAATCATTAATCATTAAACACGCTTGTTTTTAAACCATGTGTAATTTTTGCAAAGGTACACTCACCAGAGGTCCCCTGTGTGCCCTCAGGGTCTTGGGTCAGTTCGGGGGTTACTGTTTCCAGGTCCAGGGTGACAAACATATCCTGGCTGTTGGGGTAACTGGTTTCTCCGCTTCCTTGCTGCTGTGAGCTATCTATGTTCTCTCCATCCTCATCTTCCTCGTCCGCCGAACCCGCTTCCCCGTTTGCAGAGAGGGACTCATAGAACACGCTTGGGCTAGTGGTGGCTGCACCCCCTAGAATGGCATGCAGCTCCGCGTAGTAGCGGCATGTTTGCGGCTCTGCCCCGGACCTTCCGTTTGCGTCTCTGACTTTGTGGTAGGCTTGCCTTAGCTCCTTAATTTTCACGCGGCACTGCCGCGCGTCCCTGTTATGGCCTCTGTCCTTCATGGCCTTGGAGATCTTTTCTAATGTTTTGCCGTTTCTTTTACTGTTTCGGAGTTCGGCGAGCACTGCTTCATCTCCCCAGATGGCGATCAGATCCTGTACCTCCCGTTCGGTCCAGGCTGGAGCTCTTCTGCGATCCTGGGACTGGGACTGGGACTCCATCATGGTTACCTGTGCTGATGGGCTCTGCATGGTCACCTGTGCTCTCCACGCTGAGCAAACAGGAAATGAAATTCAAACGTTCGCGGGGCTTTTCCTGTCTACCTGGCCAGTGCATCTGAGATGAGAGTGCTGTCCAGAGCGGTCACAATGAAGCACTGTGGGATAGCTCCCGGAGGCCAGTAATGTCGAATTCCGTCCACACTAACCCAATTCCGACCCCCTAAGGCCGATTTTATCGCTAATCCCCTTGTCGAGGTGGTGTTAGGAAACCGGTTTAAAGGGCCCTTTAAGTCGACAGAAAGGGCTTCGTAGTGTAAACGTGTCCAGGCTTAAGTCGATTTAACGCGGCTAAAGTCGACCTAAACTCGTAGTGTAGACCAGGCCTGAGGCTGAATTGTAAACAGTAGCGGATTCAGCAGGCACAGACTGA
>NW_020702682.1:0-1448 GCF_002925995.2 Terrapene triunguis | reverse complement strand
AGAAAGTCCCTGTTTTCAGCTTTCCGTACAGGCCAGTGTTCCTGAAGTTTAGTATATATTAGTATATACTAATACTCATATATTCTCACTTATTTATCTGTTTAGTCATGTAGGCATCTGTGGTCATCCCTCCCCATCAGCCTTCAGTGTGGCCACACACCCTTGCTATCACATTTCTGTAAAGGCAATCCTTAGTGGGGAATTAGCAGTCACTGGAGCTAGGCCCTCTGGGCAGGGCAGAGCACCAGACAGTCTATCACCTGACGACGTGGCTCAGGCAGATGGCAGACAAATGCAGGGCTCTTGGCCTAAGGTGGGTAGATGGCACCCCAGGGGTGGGGCAGCCACTGGGGATAGAGGGACCCGGGAGCAACCTACTCCACTGGGTCCGAGCCCAGGGCCCTAGCAGTGGGCTCCACCACTGGATCAGTGGGGATCCCACCACAAGACGCTGATCAGCACTCTGGCACCACCACCATACTATTGTCTGGTGTCCCTGGGCTACTTCCTATGACCCCCTTTTCATGCACCTTTATCTTGTGGGGGTGTCCTCCCTCTCCCCGGGGTACACAGCTAGTGGCAGTCCCATCAGCTCTTCAGTGTCCTTGTTGGTTGATATCTCTGGCAGCCCCTGCGAGTCCTCAGTGCTGCAGAGGTTCCTTGTGGGTGCAAGACCCAGCAGGAGGTGGGAGGCATCTGTCTCCTTCACCATCTCCAGCCCCACTGAGCTGCAGCACCCACCTTTTAAACTTCCTGTCCGGCCCCTCTGCTTCCAGCAGGGTGGTTGTGTTTTGCTAGGCTCCACCCACTAGGGGGTGGGTGGTTTTTTCTCCCTGTCAGGCCTGGAGTGAGGGTATGCCCCTTGCTACAAGTCACTTTCATGGAGATATACCTATCTCATAGAGCTGGAAGGGACCCCGACAGCTCATCGAGTCCAGCCCCCTGCCTTCACTAGGCAGGACCAAGTACTGATTTTTCCCCAGATCCCTAAGTGGCCCCCTCAAGGATTGAACTCACAACCCTGGGTTTAGCAGGCCAATGCTCAAACCACTGAGCTATCCCTCCCCCATAACTGATGTCCTGCATGAACTCTATGGGTTCAAGTTTTTTGTTTGTTTTTGCTTTGTTTTTCCCCAGATTTTGCAAATAATGAATGTCCTATTTTGTTCTTTATATGCTATTTCCATCTAGTGCCGGGGTTCTCAAACTGGGGGGTCGGGACCCCTCAGGGAGTCATGAGGTTATTATATCGGGGGTCACGAGCTGTCAGCCTCCACCCCAAACCCTGCTTTGCCTCCAGCATTTATAATGTTAAATATATAAACAAGGGTTTTTAATTTATAAGGGGGGGTCGCACTCAGAGGCTTGCTATGTGACAGGGGTCACCAGTACAATAGTTTGAGAACCACTGATCTAGTGCATGTTTTTGCGTTATTTGTATATATAAG
>NW_020702681.1:0-1264 GCF_002925995.2 Terrapene triunguis | reverse complement strand
AGCCAAGTTAAAGCAGGGTGAGGTGAGTTGTGCCCCCTGCCTTAGGGAGCAGCCCCTCTCTCTGTTGGGGGTTCTTGTGTGTTAATATTCTGGATTCTAAGAAATAAAGTCATGTTACGCTGCAACCTCCCAACAGGAGTATTTATGTTTGTATCTAACTTCTCTGTGTGTGCTTGAACATCACAGTCAGTAGGGGTTGAGGAGGGAATTCTCCTCTCTTCTCAGTGAGAGCTGCTGGGTGCTGAGTGTTTATGAAAATCTGGCTAAAAAAGTCATTTTTCCCAAACAGCAGAAGAGACCCCTGGGCATGGTCTGAGCGTTGCTACTTAGATTACATCTGAAAATACCAGCAATAAAAGTTCAGGCACAAAATATGCATAAACAAAATCTTACCTAAGAGCATCTTAATTTTTAGGGAAAAGAGATCCTAATTTTATGTATTATTATCTGCCAAATAACTTGGTTAATACCGAATTAATATTTCATCTACATAATAATAAAAATGTTGCATTTGTAAAGCACTGTTCATCTGAGATCTCAAAGTGCTGGTTAGTCTATGATATGCCCAGTATTATCTGACTGTTATGTTCACGGCATACACACCGAGAATTGAAAACAAAACATAAATACTCTTCCTGTAAGGCTGCAATGTAACACTGCTTTATTTCTAAGAATCCAGAACTCTAACACACCAGAGCCAAAAACAGAGAGAGAAAAAACAGGCTGCTCCCTAAGGGAGAGAACCAGAATTCAGCCCGCCTTGCTCCAGGCTGGTTCTTTGAGAGTGACTTCAGAGGATCAGATGCACGCTCCCTACAGAGCCCCCTAGCCTGCAAGCAGCACCAAGAAACTCCTCTGTATATAAAGTGTCAGTTCATAATTTTTACAGTTTTCTATACACCAATCACTTAACAAGGACCCTCTAGTCAGCCATTTCTCCAAGGCTCAGGGAAGAGGACTCTAGAGGAATTTTTACTCTAAATGTCTGGGCTCAAGTTTTGTTTTTATTAAAATTCTGTATTAACACATTTTGGGCCTGACTCTCTTGTGTAACTGAGCCCCAGTGAGCACAGGAGAGTCGGGGGTGTCAGGAAGCTGGTCACAACTCTCTGATTCTGAGGCCAGTCTGCACTGGCTGCAGCCTTGGGATCACTTAGAGCAGCCTAGGGCCGGGATAATCGATTATTTTTTGTCAAGGTCCAAATTTCTTGGTCAAGGTGTAGTCAAGGTCCAGACTCCAGAGAAAATAATAATAATAAAAAAA
>NW_020702680.1:0-3076 GCF_002925995.2 Terrapene triunguis | reverse complement strand
AGTCCCTGTTTTCAGCTTTCCGTACAGGCCAGTGTTCCTGAAGATGCAGTTTAGTATATATTAGTGCCCGATACTCTTACAGTCTCACTTATTTATCAGTTTAGTCTTGTAGGCATTGGTGGCCGTCCCTCCCCATCAGCCTTGGAGTGAGGCCACATTTCTGTAAAGGCAATCCTTAGTGGGGAATTAGCAGTCGCTGGAGCTCAGGCCCTCTGGGCAGGGCAGAGAACCAGACAGTCTAGGGAGCTCGGGCACTTAGGCAGGGAGGAGCACTGAACAGTCTATCACCTGACGACATGGCTCAGGCAGATGGCAGACAAACGCAGGCCTCTTGGCCTGAGGTGAGTAGGTGGCC
Source organism: Terrapene triunguis (assembly GCF_002925995.2). Taxonomy (NCBI): domain Eukaryota; kingdom Metazoa; phylum Chordata; order Testudines; family Emydidae; genus Terrapene; species Terrapene triunguis. Next base: position 2,721 of record NW_020702680.1, on the reverse strand, counting down.
ACCCCAGGGGTGGGGCAGCCGCAGGGGGTAGAGGGACCTGGGACCCTACTCCACTGCATCCCAACCCAGGCCTTAGCAGTGGCAGAGGGCTCGATCACTGGGGATCCCACCACAACACACTGATCAGCACTCTTGTACCATCACCATACTATTTTCTGGTGTCCCTGCGCTACTTCCTATGATCCCCTTGTCGTGCACCTTTATCTTGTGGGGTGTCCTCCCTCTCCCCGGGGTACACAGCTAGTGGCAGTCCCAGCAGCTCTTCCGTGTCCTTGTTGGTTGAGATCTCTGGCAGTCCCTTCAAGTCCTTAGTGCTGCAGAGGTCCCTCTTGGGTGCAAGACCCAGCAGTGGGTGGGAGGCATCTGTCTCCTTCACCATCTCCAGCGCAACTGAGCTGCAGCGCCCACCTTTTAAACTTCCTGTCCGGCCCCTCTGCTTCTGGCAGGGTGGGTGTGTCTTTCCAGGCTCCGCCCACCATGGCCTGGAGGGAGGCCACGCCCCCTCGCTACAAGTCACTTTCATAATTGATGCCCTGCATGACCTCTATGGGTTCAAAAAATTTTTTTTTTTTGGTTTCTTTTTGTTTTTCCCCAGGTTTTGCAAATAATGAATGTAGTATTTTGTTATTTATATACTAGTGCAGGGGTTCTCAAACTGGGGGTTGGGACCCCTCAGAGGATTGCGAGGTTATTACCTGGGTGGTCACGAGCTGTCAGCCTCCACCCCAAACCCCACTTTGCCTCCAGCATTTATAATGGTGTTAAATATATAAACAAGTGTTTTTAATTTATAAGGGGTGTCGCACTCAGAGGCTTGCTATGTGAAAGGGGTCACCAGTACAATAGTTTGAGAACCACTGATCTAGTGCATGTTTTTGCGTTGTTTGTGCATATAAGTTTTGTTCATTATGTGTTTACATTTTATATAAAAACAATAAAAATAAAGTTTAAAAGAGAGACTCCTGAGCGGGGATGGCTCCAGACATACATCCCTTCTCTACCTCTCCGTGGAAGATCTTCTGTGTGAAATTTCCAAACAGTGTAAGGCCTTCTGTGCACACCAGCTGCAACCAAAATAACTAAATGCGTTTGAATTCACACCTTTGGGTAAATTGAAGCCTTATTTCAGATTAAGATCAGTTTAGCTCATCAGTAAAAGTGTGATCTGGGGCAGAAGGCATCACCTTAACCCTGCATTTCTGTGTTATCTAATGTGTGTATTTTGTGGGTGTGAGTGTGGGTGTGTTTCTTGTCTCTCAGAGGAGTCCAGTTTTCTGCTACCAACTTCTGTGCTCTGGAAGGGTACAAGGCACAGCCGAGGTAACCTGAACTCCCTAGTAACAAAGTTTGTTGGTAGTGAATCAATTGAAGGTTTGTCTATACATACACGTGCACTGGTTACAATGAAGTAGTGCAAAACCCTATATGGACACTTTTAAATGGTTTGGAAATGGCTTATATTAATTGAGCTTGAGTCGATTTCTTCTTAATTTAAGAATGTCCACACAGGCGTGTGCACTGGTTTAACCAAATCACTTTAACTAAACTGGAGCAAATTTGTGCATAGAACAGCCCTGACATAACATTAACTTTACTTGCTGTATATTAATATGGGAATCTGACCAGCTTAACTGACCAGCCACACTCGTGGACTCACATTCGATTATTAGTTTAATAGGAAATGTCTTTTGATAAGTGTAATAAAGCTTTTGGCTCTCTACTGGGCACTGCAGGATTATCACAAGTTCATTTATTTCATCTGTAGGTTTGGGCTCTGCTCCTGCCATCTCTGTGGAGGGACATCAGGACGGAGGGATCCGGGTTGCGTGTCGATCAGCCGGATGGTACCCAGAGCCCAAGGCTCAGTGGAGAGATCTCCAGGGGCAGCTCTTACCATCAGCCTCTGAAAAAATATCCCCTGAGGCCGATGGCCTGTTTCAAACAGAGGTTGCTATTGTTCTAACAGAAGAGTCCAACCAGAAAGTGTCCTGCTCTGTCAGGAACCCCCGACTCAACCAGGAGAGAGAGTCAGCGATTTCCATAGCAGGTCAGTGTCCGTTCCAGCCACACATGGATAGACCGAGACGCTGCAGACATGGGTGGAGAGTATTTATCATTGTGTCTCCTATTTATTTATTGTCCTGGATCTTCAACGTGCTGAGCACGTCTTGGAAAGTCCTGAGCAACCTCTCACGTCTCTTTGATTCCAGTAGAAGCTTTAGGTGTTTAGTACCTTACAAGCGACCCGATTGGCCAGATTTTCATAAGAGCTCAGCACCCAGCAAACATCGTTCTTCTCAACTGGGGGTGTGGGCGGGGGGAGGATGGAATTCTCCTTTGTTCTTGTGCTGTAGTGAGGACTGTGTTGGAACTGCAAGCTGTCACTACCAATTTAAGAGTGGGGGTTGGGGTGCAGGTTTTCCAGGTCCTGTTTGCAGGCTAGTGGGCTCTGCAGCAAAGTGAGCAGAATCAGAGTTTGTCTACAGGAACAGTTAGTTTGTGGCAAGGTGTAAATCTGCCTCACTCTAGCCTGGTGCACACTGTCTGTGTGGACCCTGCTACATGCACTAACAATTCCATAGTGCGCTTTGATCTGTCCTGCTTTGAAATGGGAACAGTTCAGAGTGCACCAGGGAACTTTTAGTGTGGTGCAGCAGGATCCACACAGCCTGTTAGTGTGCAGCAAGCTAGTGCAAGGTAGATTTACACCCCAGCCTGCCG
>NW_020702679.1:0-2432 GCF_002925995.2 Terrapene triunguis | reverse complement strand
TTATTTGTATATATAAGTTTTGTTCATTATGTGTTTACATTTTATATAAAAACAATAAAAATAAAGTTTTTAAAAAAAGACTCCTGAGCGGGGAAGGCTCCAGACACACATCCCTTCTCTACCTCTCCGTAGAGGATCTTTTGTGTGAAATTTCTAAACAGCGTAAGGCCTTCCCTGCACACCAGCTGCAACCGAAATAACTAAATCAGTTTGAATTCACACCTTTGGGTAAATTGAAGCCTCTTATTTCAGATTAAGATCATTTTATTTCAGTTTAGCTAATCAGTAAAAGTGTGATCTGGGGCAGAAGGCATTACCTTAACCCTGCATTTCTTTGTTATCTAATGTCTGCATTTTGTGGGTGTGTTTCCTGGCTCTCAGAGGAGTCCAGTTTTCTGCTGCCAACTTCTGTGCTCTGGAAGGGTACAAGGCACAGCCAAGGCAACCTGAACTGCCCAGTAACAAAGTTTGTTGGTAGTGAATTAATTGAAGGTTTGTCTATACTGTGACAGACCCAGACCAGTGGGGTACAGGAGTCTGGTAGAGGGCAAATATACTGGTCACTGGATGAGTAGTTTTCTGTTCCCTGAGTGACCAGAGCAGGGGCTGCACTAGAGTAATCAGGAACCTGCTAGAACCAGTTAAGGCAGGCAGGCTAATTAGGACACCTGGAGCCAATTAAGAAGAAGCTGCTAGAATCAATTAAGGCAGGCTAATCAGGGCACCTGGGTTTTAAAAGGAGCTCACTTCAGTTTGTGGTGCGAGTGTGAGGAGCTGGGAGCAAGAGGCACAAGGAGCTGAGAGTGAGAAGGTGTGCTGCTGGAGGACTGAGGAGCACAAGCGTTATCAGACACCAGGAGGAAGGTCCTGTGGTGAGAATAAGGAAAGTGTTTAGAGGAGGCCATGGGGAAGTAGCCCAAGGAGTTGTAGCTGTCATGCAGCTGTTACAGGAGGCACTATAGACAGCTGCAGTCCACAGGGCCCTGGGCTGGAACCCGGAGTAGAGGGCGGGCCTGGGTTCCCCCCAAAACCTCCCAATTGACCTGGACTGTGGGTTCTTCCAGGGGGGAAGGTCTCTGGGCTGTTCCCCAACCCACATGGTGAATCTCTGAGGCAAGAAAATCCGCCAATAAGCGCAGGGCCCACCAAGATAGAGGAGGAACTTTGTCACAATACATACACATGCACTGGTTACAATGAAGTAGTGCAGAACCCTATATGGACACTTTTAAATGACTTGGAAATGGCTTATATTACTTTAGCTTGAGTCGATTCCTTCTTGATTTAAGAGTGTCCACACAGGCATGTGCACTGGTTTAACCTAATCACTTTAATTAAACTGGAGCAAGTTTGAGCATAGAACAGCCCTGACATTAACATTAACTTTAATTGCTGTATATTAAATGGGAATTTAACCAGCTTAACTGACCAGCCGCACTCGTGGACTAACATTTGATTATTAGTTTAATAGGAAATGGCTTTTGATAACAGTGTAATAAAACTTTTTGCTCATTACAGGGCACTGTAGGATTATCACAAGTTCATTTATTTCTTCTGTAGGTTTGGGCTCTGCTCCTGTCATCTCTGTGGAGGGACATCAGGATGGAGGGATCCAGGTTATATGTCGATCAGCCGGATGGTACCCAAAGCCCGAGGTGCTGTTGAGAGATCTCCAGGGTCAGAACTTACCATCAGCCTCTAAAAACATATCCCAAGAGGCCAATGGCCTGTTTCAAACAGTGGTTGCCATTGTTCTAACAGAAGAGTCCAACCAGAAAGTGTCCTGCTGTGTCAGGAACCCCCGACTCAACCAGGAGAGAGAGTCGGCGATTTCCATAGCAGGTCAGTGCCCGTCCATACCGCACGTGGATAGACTGAGACCCTGCAGACGTGGGCAGAGAGTATTTATCATTGTGTCTCCTGTTTATTGGCCTGGGCCTTCAATGTGCTGAGCACGTCTTGGAAAGTCCTGAGCAACCTCTCAAGTCTCTTTAACTCCAGTAGGAACTGAAAGCGTTTAGCACCTTACAAGCTGGGACGCCATGGGCCAGATTTTCATAAGAGCTCAGCACCCAGCAAACATCGTTCTTCTCAATTGGGGGTGTGGGTGGGGGGAGGAGGGAATTCTCCTTTGTTCTTGTGCTGTAGTGAGGACTGTGTCGGAACTGCAAACTATCACAAGAGTTGGGGTTGGGGTGCAGGTTTTCCAGGTCCTGTTTGCAGGCTAGTGGGCTCTGCAACAAAGTGAGCAGATCAGAGTTTGTCTACAGGAACAGTTAGTTTGTGGCAAGGTGTAAATCTGCTTCAATCTAGCCTGGCGCGCACTGTTTGTGTGGACCCTGCTACATGCACTAACAATTCCGTAGTGCGCTTTGATCTACCCTGCTTTGAAATGGGAACAGTTCAAAGTGCACCAGGGAACTTTTAGTGTG
>NW_020702678.1:0-1804 GCF_002925995.2 Terrapene triunguis | reverse complement strand
AAGAGGCAAGAGGACCAACCCATCCCTGGTACCACTCCATTTATTTAGGATGGAGCTAAAAAATTGGAGTCTGCAGACTTCCCAGTGTCCTGATGGGGAGAGCAAAGAGGAGCTCTTCTGATTCCCCTCAGCAAGAGGAGTCCGTACACACAAGTCCTGTCTACCTGGTGTTCTTCCCTCTAGAAAGTGGTGTCTGTATACGAAGTTCTGTACATACATGCAGTGCAAATCCCTTACCTAAATTCATAGTTTAGGGCCAGAAGAGACCGGTCAGATCCTCTAGTCTGATCTCCTGTATATCACAGGCCATTAAATTTCTCCCAATTACCCCTGTATCAAGTCTTGAAACCCTTCTGTGTAGACAAACCTTCCATCAATCTTTTGCTACGTAGGCATGCCTGGGGTACAAAGCTTTTTGTGTGATGCTTTCTTGTGTAGAAAGCTGGCTACAAAGAGGCTTTGCTGAATTCCCCAGGAGACCCGGAGCAGCTTCAGTGGGATTAAAAATGTAACCATTTCCCCAGCAGATCTCATAAATTACTAGAATAGAAGCTATTTTGTCTTGTGGCACTTAGAGGCTCTGCATGTCTGTAAAGCTTGTCAGTTCTTTGCTTTAGCTATTGGGCTGTAGAACTGGTATCTCTCCTGGCTGCTGCATAGGCAGAGCTGAGGGGGCCTTCAAAGAACTGCTGGCTGTCTCATTGCCCAGTAATGGAATTGTATTTAAATGAATTGATATTGGCCCCTGACAAGCCATCAGCATGCTTTGGCCATCTTTGCTTTGGCAGAGTCGTTGTGACTACAACGGCTCCAGCCCCCTTTTAAGCCTGCTACAGCAGCCGGCAAGCACCTTCAGACTGCAGAGGTTGTGAGATCCATACTGATTGCTAGAGCCCCTCCTCACCCATGCAAGGCTGGGGTCACAGATCTTAAACGCAAGTTATGATTGTGCTGTCTTTGGTAAGTGCTTTTAGCTGTAAGTGTGACGCTAACGGGTATACAGCGATGCCTGCGTCCCTTCGAAGTAGTGGAGGTGGGGGATGCCCCAACATGGCAGGCACAGCTGCTCTATAGAGATGCGCTTAGAGCCAATGTCCTACTGTACCTGATTCAAAATGGCATGGGCCAAGCACCCCCCTTAAGGAGCGGTCACAGCTTCCAGGGATCAAACTGCACTAGCAGACCTTGTAGACTCCGTAGGTTTGGGACCTGGTTACCCGAGATCATCTTTCTCCCCATGAATACGTACTACGCTAGTCAGGATCAGCAGAGGCTGAAGTCGAGTGCCCTCCATGAAAGTGAGGAGCTGCTAGCAAGGTGCTCTCTGAGGGTCCTCTATTTTGAACCCCACCCCACAATCTGTTGGAGCCCAGACTTCTTAATCTTCCAAGCATGCAGCAAAGCTTGTCTCTTTTCTCTCTCAGTAAGCCTGCTGAGGAGGGCATCATTTGACGTGGATATATTTATGGGTGCATGTTTGTCTGCTTATATTGTGATTAAGATATGAGAGAGAGGCCCAGAGCACTGGATGGGCCCCTAGAGATGCATCTTTTAAAAATGAATGAATAGGCAATGCAAACTGATCTTGTAAACTCCATTGTGGTAAGAAGGGGGGTTTAGAAACTCTGTAGCTTACAGACGGGACGGGACTAAATGTCAGACTAAGTTTACATTGCTGGAGTCTGTCTGCTAGTTTTCAGCACATAAAGCAAATCTGAAATGTTTAGGCCAAGCTCCTTTTGAGCTATGAGAGGTTAAAACACTTGTAAAAATTTGGTGGGTTTTCACTTTTTGAAAAATCTCA
>NW_020702677.1:0-1827 GCF_002925995.2 Terrapene triunguis | reverse complement strand
AAGAGGCAAGAGGACCAACCCATCCCTGGTACCACTCCATTTATTTAAGATGGAGCTAAAAAATTGGAGTCTGCAGACTTCCCAGTGTCCTGATGGGGAGAGCAAAGAGGAGCTCTTCTGATTCCCCTCAGCAAGAGGAGTCCGTACACACAAGTCCTGTCTACCTGGTGTTCTTCCCTCTAGAAAGTGGTGTCTGTATACGAAGTTCTGTACATACATGCAGTGCAAATCCCTTACCTAAATTCATAGTTTAGGGCCAGAAGAGACTGGTCAGATCCTCTAGTCTGATCTCCTGTATATCACAGGCCATTAAATTTCTCCCAATTACCCCTGTATCAAGTCTTGAAACCCTTCTGTGTAGACAAACCTTCCATCAATCTTTTGCTACGTAGGCATGCCGGGGGTAGAAAGCTTTTTGTGTGATGCTGTCTTGTGTAGAAAGTTGGCTACAAAGAGGCTTTGCTGAATTCCCCAGGAGACCCGGAGCAGCTTCAGTGGGATTAAAAATGTAACCATTTCCCCAGCAGATCTCATCAGTTACTAGAATAGAAGCTATTTTGTCTTGTGGCACTTATAGGCTCTGCATGTCTGTAAAGCTTGTCAGTTCTTTGCTTTAGCTATTGGGCTGTAGAACTGGTATCTCTCCTGGCTGCTGCATAGGCAGAGCTGAGGGGGCCTTCAAAGAACTGCTGGCTATCTCATTGCCCAGTAATGGAATTGTATTTAAATGAATTGATATTGCCCCCTGACAAGCCATCAGCATGCTTTGGCCATCTTTGCTTTGGCAGGGTCGTTGTGACTACAACGGCTCCAGCCCCCTTTTAAGCCTGCTACAGCAGCCGGCAAGCACCTTCAGACTGCAGAGGTTGTGAGATCCATACTGATTGCTAGAGCCCCTCCTCACCCATGCAAGGCTGGGGTCACAGATCTTAAACGCAAGTTATGATTGTGCTGTCTTTGGTAAGCGCTTTTAGCTGTAAGTGTGACGCTAACGGGTATACAGCGATGCCTGCGTCCCTTTGAAGTAGTGGAGGTGGGGGATGCCCCAACATGGCAGGCACAGCTGCTCTATAGAGATGCGCTTAGAGCCAATGTCCTACTGTACCTGATTCAAAATGGCATGGGCCAAGCACCCGCCTTAAGGAGCGGTCACAGCTTCCAGGGATCAAACTGCACTAGCAGACCTTGTAGACTCCGTAGGTTTGGGACCTGGTTACCCGAGATCATCTTTCTCCCCGTGAATACGTACTACGCTAGTCAGGATCAGCAGAGGCTGAAGTCGAGTGCCCACCAAAAGTGAGGAGCTGCTAGCAAGGTGCTCTCTGAGGGTCCTCTATTTTGAACCCCACCCCACAATCTGTTGGAGCCCAGACTTCTTAATCTTCCAAGCATGCAGCAAAGCTTGTCTCTTCTCTCTCTCAGTAAGTCTGCTGAGGAGGGCATCATTTGACGTGGATATATTTATGGGTGCACGTTTGTCTGCTTATATTGTGATTAAGGTATGAGAGAGAGGCCCAGAGCACTGGATGGGCCCCTAGAGATGCATCTTTTTAAAATGAATGAATAGGCAATGCAAACTGATCTTGTAAACTCCATTGTGGTAAGAAGGGGGGTTTAGAAACTCTGTAGCTTACAGACGGGACGGGACTAAATGTCAGACTAAGTTTACATTGCTGGAGTCTGTCTGCTAGTTTTCAGCACAATAAAGCAAATCTGAAATGTTTAGGCCAAGCTCCTTTTGAGCTATGAGAGGTTAAAACACTTGTAAAAATTTGGTGGTTTTTCACTTTTTGAAAAATCTCAGAACTCAAATGGCTGCTTTTAATT
>NW_020702676.1:0-1384 GCF_002925995.2 Terrapene triunguis | reverse complement strand
ACCTCAACCCTGGAAGGTTGGGCGGCCAAACCCCCGGGGAGCCCTAGGTGGAAGAAGAGGTGGGCTGAAAACCAGCTGAGAACCCAGAAGGAAGGGAATGGCCTGAGTGGGGGGAACCCTGAGAATAAACCCCCTAACCTTGTGACGTTGTGCAGTCTATATGGTTTTATAAAAACATGATAATAAGTGAATATAATGTAACTGGGATAGTTTTATAAAAATTTGATAAGTGACTATAATGCAAATGGGATATGCTTCGTGCAAAAGGTCTCTTGTAAGGTATCATTACAAAGCTTATAATCTACCGAGTACGATCATCTGATTTGTATAAATGTACCACTCTTGCATCTAAAACTAGAAATATAAAACATAACTCTGAGGGCCTATTGTAATTATGTAAAGTGTGGGCCATTAATGATGGTTTGGAATCTTGATGACTCCCATTAACAAGGACCATTGTCTGCAGATGACTGTGTTTACCTGTGAGTCTTCCTGTATATGTGTGTGCTGGCAAGTGAGTAATGAAGTCTTGCAGTGACATGTGATCATGTCACCTGAACTGGAATCCATCTTTAACCTGGTGCTTTTCCAGTGAGGGGGGGTGAAAACCCAGAGGGACAAAGAGTTCCCGCCTTATGCAAAAGATATATAAAGGGGTGGAAGAGAACAGAGAGGGAGAGGAGCCATCATGGAGAAGCCCCTAGCTAACACCTAAGCTGGAACAAGAGCTGTACCAGGGGAAAGAATTGTGCCCAGGCCTGGAAGGTGTCCAGTCTGAGAAAAACTTACTGAAGCATCTCTGAGGGTGAGATTATCTGTATTTAGTTTGATTAGGCATAGATTTGCGCATTTTATTTTATTTTGCTTGTGACTTACTTTGTTCTGTCTGTTACTACTTTGAACCACTTAAATCCTACTGTCTGTATTTAATAAAATCACTTTTATTTAGTAATTTACTCAGAGTATGTATTAATACCTGGGGGAGCAAACAACTGTGCATATCTCTCTATCTGTGTTATAGAGGGCGAACAATTTATAAGTTTGCCCTGCATAAACTTTATGCAGGGTAAAACAGATTTATCTGGGTTTAGACCCCATTGGGAGTTGGGCATCTGAGTGCTAAAGACAAGCACACTCCTGTGAGCTGTTTTTGGGTAAACTTGCAGCGTTGGGACAAGTGATTCAGACCCTGGGTCTGTGTTGGAGTCAGACAGGAGTGTCTGACTCAGCAAGACAGGGCGCTGGAGTCCTGAGCTGGCAGGGAAAACAGAAGCAGGGGTAGTCTTGGCACATCGGGTGGCAGCTCCCAAGGGGGTTTCTGTGATCCAACCCGTCACACCTCAACCCTGGAAGGTTGGGCGGCCAAACCCCCGGGGAGCCCTAG
>NW_020702675.1:0-1159 GCF_002925995.2 Terrapene triunguis | reverse complement strand
TGTGACGTTGTGCAGTCTACATGGTTTTATAAAAATATAATAATAAGTCAATATAATGTAACTGGGATAGATTTAGAGAAAATACGGTAATAAGTGATATAATGTAACTGGGATATGCTTCATGCAAAAGGTCTCTTGTAAGGTATCATTACAAAGTGCATAATCTACTGAGTATGATCATCTAATTTGTATAAATGTACCACTCTTGTATCTAAAACTAGAAATATAAAATGTAACTCTGAGGGCCTATTGTAATTATGTAAAGTGTGGGCCATTAATGATGGTTTGGAATCTTGATGACTCCCATTGTCTGCAGATGGCTGTTTACCTGTGAGTCTCCCTGTATATGTGTGTGCTGGCAAGTGAGTAATGAAGTCTTGCAGTGACATGTGATCATGTCACCTGAACTGGAATCCATCTTTAACCTGGTGCTGTTCCAGTGAGGGGGGAGTGGAAACCCAGAGAGACAAAGGGTTCCCGCCTTATGCAAAAGATATATAAAGGGGTGGAACAGAAGAGGGGAGAGAGGAGCCATCATGGAGAAGCCCCTAGATAACAGCTAAGCTGGAACAAAAGCTGTACAAGGGGAAAGAATTGTGCCCAGGCCTGGAAGGTGTCCAGTCTGAGAAAAACTTACTGAAGCATCTCTGAGGGTGAGATTATCTGTATTTAGTTTGATTAGGCATAGATTTGCGCATTTTATTTTATTTTGCTTGTGACTTACTTTGTTCTGTCTGTTACTACTTTGAACCACTTAAATCCTACTGTCTGTATTTAATAAAATCACTTTTTATTTAGTAATTTACTCAGAGTATGTATTAATACCTGGGGGAGCAAACAGCTGTGCATACCTCTCTATCAGTGTTATAGAGGGCGAACAATTTATGAGTTTGCCCTGCATAAGCTTTATGCAGGGTAAAACGGATTTATCTGGGTTTAGACCCCATTGGGAGTTGGGCATTTGAGTGCTAAAGACAAGCACACTCCTGTGAGCTGTTTTTGGGTAAACTTGTAGCTTTGGGACAAGTAATTCAGACCCTGGGTCTGTGTTGAAGTGGACTGGAGTGTCTAATTCAGCAAGACGGGGTGCTGGAGTCCTGAGCTGGCAGGGAAAACAGAAGCAGGGGTAGTCTTGGCACATCGGGTGGCAGCTCCCAAG
>NW_020702674.1:0-1014 GCF_002925995.2 Terrapene triunguis | reverse complement strand
AAACAGAAGCAGGGGTAGTCTTGGCACATCGGGTGGCAGCTCCCAAGGGGGTTTCTGTGATCCAACCCGTCACAGTGGCGTAGTCGAGCAGGATCTGTGCACAGCTGATTGCTTTGAGATACTGGTAGTGATTTTAAGTGAGTTTTAAGTGTGGTGGCTGGAGAACAGACAAAGTGGTTACTGGTTTGTTATTTTTCTGTTTGCTTATTTCGGGAAAGGGAAGTAGGGACAGAAAAGGAAGCAAAATAAGTAAGAATGAAGATCAAAAGAAGCTAAAACTACACAAGTTGCAAATTGCCCAGAAAGACTGAACAATGGGTGCTGGGAATGTCTCTGTTAACTAAGAAGCCCCTGAGCTGAGTAAATCTCAGTTTCAGTGAACTGCAGATGGGTGTGGCCCAACCTCTGTCTGTGCTGAAGCTGACTGGAGTGTCTAACCTAGCAAGACAGGAGTGGAGGGGTGCCTGTTCTGGCAGGAGGGTGTTCTCTGTGGCATCCCAGCTCATCAAGTGATGGTCTCAAGGGAAGACAAATGAAAATTGATGTACAATTTGCCTGGGAAAAGGCAGACCTGGGAAAAGAAAAGGCTGCCCACCAGCCTGGACTTAAGAGACAAAGCAAGTAAGACCCAGAAGCATGACCTGGCTGTAATGGAGTGGAAGAGGTGCACAGAGACATGTATCCTGGAGCTGGAAGTTGGGGTCCTGGTGACTGCTGCGGTGGAAACAAACCCCAAGGACTCTAGCTGGAAGCAAACCCAACCTGAGTGAAAGGGAGGGGATTTTGCTGGCCAGCGAAAGGTCTCTCATACCTTGGAGCTGTGAGCCTACAGCTGGATCAGGGTCTCTTTCCCTTTTGGGGGACACAGGAGTGTCTGCCCCATAGGGGAGCCCCAAAACAAATTTTAGGTATACTGCCTCCGCCATGGTCAGTGTCCAAGTCTCTGGCAGTAAGTTCAGGAGGAGGGTGTGACGTTGTGCAGTCTACATGGTTTTATAAAAATATAATAATAAG
>NW_020702673.1:0-1246 GCF_002925995.2 Terrapene triunguis | reverse complement strand
GTCAGTGATGGAGAATCCACCATGACCCTTGGTGAATTGTTCCAATGTGTGACGGGTTGGATCACAGAAACCCCCTTGAGAGCTGCCACCCGATGTGCAAAGACTACCCCTGCTTCTGTTTTCCCTGCCAGCTCAGAACTCCAGCACCCTGTCTTGCTGAATTAGACACTCCAGTCCACTTCAACACAGACCCAGGGTCTGAATCACTTGTCCCAAAGCTGCAAGTTTACCCAAAAACAGCTCACAGGAGTGTGCTTGTCTTTAGCACTCAGATGCCCAACTTCCAATGGGGTCTAAACCCAGATAAATCCGTTTTACCCTGCATAAAGCTTATGCAGGGCAAACTCATAAATTGTTCGCCCTCTATAACACAGATAGAGAGATATGCACAGTTGTTTGCTCCCCCAGGTATTAATACATACTCTGAGTAAATTACTAAATAAAAAGTGATTTTATTAAATACAGACAGTAGGATTTAAGTGGTTCCAAGTAGTAACAGACAGAACAAAGTAAGTCACAAGCAAAATAAAATAAAATGCGCAAATCTATGCCTAATTAAACTAAATACAGATAATCTCACCCTCAGAGATGCTTCAGTAAGTTTTTCTCAGACTGGACACCTTCCAGGCCTGGGCACAATTCTTTCCCCTGGTACAGCTCTTGTTCCAGCTTAGGTGTTAGCTAGGGGCTTCTCCATGATGGCTCCTCTCTCTCTCTGTTCTCTTCCACCCCTTTATATATCTTTTGCATAAGGCGGGAACTCTTTGTCCCTCTGGGTTTTCACCCCCCCTCACTGGAAAAGCACCAGGTTAAAGATGGATTCCAGTTCAGGTGACATGATCACATGTCACTGCAAGACTTCATTACTCACTTGCCAGCACACACATATACAGGAAGACTCACAGGTAAACACAGTCATCTGCAGACAATGGTCCTTGTTAATGGGAGTCATCAAGATTCCAAACCATCATTAATGGCCCACACTTTACATAATTACAATAGGCCCTCAGAGTTATGTTTTATATTTCTAGTTTTAGATACAAGAGTGGTACATTTCTACAAATAGGATGATCACACTCAGTAGATTATGAGCTTTGTAATGATACCTTACAAGAGACCTTTTGCATGAAGCATATCCCAATTACCTTACATTCACTTATATTTTTATAAAACCATATAGACTGCACAACGTCACAATAGGCCATGAACTTTCCCGACATAATTCCTAGAGCATATCTTTTAGAAA
>NW_020702672.1:0-1030 GCF_002925995.2 Terrapene triunguis | reverse complement strand
CAGACCTGACAGCGGGGCTCTGTGCTGCCAGACAGAGCAGCCCCTGCTGGGCCTCAAGTGGCATTTAATCACTAAGCTGCCAGCTCTTTGCAAAGAGCAATGCTCAAAGGCCGCTGAGGCTCCTCGGAAGAGGAACTGAGTTGGAGGCAAGGCCCCAGTCTGCCTAGCACTGGTGGCTGATCAGTACGGGGTCCCCATAACTTTGTTTCCTGGAGGAGGGATTGATGCAGGTGTCCCAGATAAGTGGGACAAAGGAGCTGCTTCCTCAGGCTGGAAAGATAATTCTCTCCCCCATCCTCTTTACTCCCCACCCACTCTCACTCTCCTCCTGGGCGCCAGCTGCTGCTTGATGAAGTCAAGGCGACACTGACACATGCTGCAGGCCTCACTCCTTCGCCCCCCTGCCCCATTCATTCAACATTGCTGTCTCTGTGTTGTCTGCTGTTGGAGGAAAGGGTTAAAACGCAGCCCCAGAGAGAGGCAAGGGAATTCAGCCACTGTGGCAGGCAGGAGATGTGCAGGTGAGCCAGGCCCATAACACACACAAGCTGCAGCACCCAGGCAGTGGAGTGGGAAGGAACTGGGAAGCTTTGTGGAGTATTGGAATCTGGGGACTTGGAGGAGAGTTGGGGCACATGGGCAGGAAGTGGCTCTGAACCTCTCTGGCTCATCTGAATAATCAGTTATCCCCACCCCATGCTCCTTATTCTCTGCTCCCTGCTCTCCAGCCATGAGGCTGGGTGGGTGAAGGATGCATAGGAACAACAAAGCTCACACCCTTCCCTGCCCCCCACAGGTGCAGAGATTGAGGCCAGGCTGCAAATTCTAGCCTCAAAGGCCTGGTCTACACTAGGACTTTAATTCGGATTTAGCTGCCTTAATCCGAATTAACCCTTCACCCGTCCACACTACAGAGCCAGTTAATTCGAATTAAAGGGCCCTTTAAATCGATTTCTGTACTCCACCTCGACGAACGGAGTAGAGCCTAAATCGATTTTGTTAATTCGAATTAGGGTTAGTGTGGCCGCAC
>NW_020702671.1:0-1140 GCF_002925995.2 Terrapene triunguis | reverse complement strand
CAGACCTGACAGCGGGGCTCTGTGCTGCCAGACAGAGCAGCCCCTGCAGGGCCTCAAGTGGCATTTAATCACTAAGCTGCCAGCTCTTTGCAAAGAGCAATGCTCAAAGGCCGCTGAGGCTCCTCGGAAGAGGAACTGAGTTGGAGGCAAGGCCCCAGTCTGCCTAGCACTGGTGGCTGATCAGTACGGGGTCCCCATAACTTTGTTTCCTGGAGGAGGGATTGATGCAGGTGTCCCAGATAAGTGGGACAAAGGAGCTGCTTCCTCAGGCTGGAAAGATAATTCTCTCCCCCATCCTCTTTACTCCCCACCCACTCCCACTCTCCTCCTGGGCGCCAGCTGCTGCTTGATGAAGTCAAGGCGACACTGACACATGCTGCCTCACTCCTTCGCCCCCCTGCCCCATTCATTCAACGTTGCTGTCTCTCTGTTGTCTGCTGTTGGAGGAAAGGGTTAAAACACAGCCCCAGAGAGAGGCAAGGGAATTCAGCCACTGTGGCAGGCAGGAGATGTGCAGGTGAGCCAGGCCCATAACACACACAAGCTGCAGCACCCAGGCAGTGGAGTGGGAAGGAACTGGGAAGCTTTGTGGAGTATTGGAATCTGGGGACTTGGAGGAGAGTTGGGGCACATGGGCAAGAAGTGGCTCTGAACCTCTCTGGCTCATCTGAATAATCAGTTATCCCCACCCCATGCTCCTTATTCTCTGCTCCCTGCTCTCCAGCCATGAGGCTGGGTGGGTGAAGGGTGCATAGGAACAACATAGCTCACACCCTTCCCTGCCCCCCACAGGTGCAGAGATTGAGGCCAGGCTGCAAATTCTAGCCTCAAAGGCCTGGTCTACACTAGGACTTTAATTCGGATTTAGCTGCCTTAATCCGAATTAACCCTTCACCCGTCCACACTACAGAGCCAGTTAATTCGAATTAAAGGGCCCTTTAAATCGATTTCTGTACTCCACCTCGACGAACGGAGTAGAGCCTAAATCGATTTTGTTAATTCGAATTAGGGTTAGTGTGGACGCACACCACCGAATTACTGTGTTTAAGTTAATGGGGTAGTGTGGCCGCACACCACCGAATTAATGTGGTTTAAAACCGAATTAAGGTGCTTAGTGTGGCCGCGCACAATCGAATTTAT
>NW_020702670.1:2289-9088 GCF_002925995.2 Terrapene triunguis | reverse complement strand
AAAACCGAATTAAGGTGCTTAGTGTGGCCGCGCACAATCGAATTTATACAACCTGTTTCCCAAATTCGAATTATCTAAATTCGGATTAATCCTGTAGTGTAGACATACCCAAAGACTGAAGGAGCCTGTTCCTGTTTAGCACTGATGAGAGGGCCTAACTCAAGAGGGTGGGAGTGTGAAGTCCTCTATGTCCACAATGGGCCGCGGGAAAGCAAGCTTACTCCACACCCGGTCCTGCCAGTGCAGGGGCGAGCAGTGAGAAGGCTGGTCTGTCTCTGCCTAACTTCTGCCTCCAGTAGGAACAGGACTGAGACACTCATTTACTGCAGCCACCACACCATTGTCAGCCGGCCCTGACTTCAGACCCTCCCCTCCTGGGCC
Source organism: Terrapene triunguis (assembly GCF_002925995.2). Lineage (NCBI taxonomy): Eukaryota > Metazoa > Chordata > Testudines > Emydidae > Terrapene > Terrapene triunguis. The sequence continues at coordinate 8,707 of NW_020702670.1, read as the reverse complement.
AGATGTCAGCCCGTAGCCTAGTGAGGAATGACTGCTGAGCGTATTCCCAGCCCCCTGGCCTCTTCTGTTCCCACCTTTTTTCCCTGCTACCCCCATTTTCCCCAGCAGTCATCCCAGGGCAGGCGTCTGCCTGTCATTTGTTTGGCCAATTCATCCGCCTGAGCCTAGTTATTGTCATCGAACTAGGTGTGAATGGCTGTCAATGGGCCATGGCCCAGCCCTCCCTCCACAGATTGCCCCCACTATGTTACAAGGACATTCTGGGGCACCTAAAATACTCCACTAATGGGGCATCATGAGGGCAATGAAAGCGCTGTGGTGGAGGGCACGTTCCCCCAGCCCCTTGCCGGGGGAGCAGAGCGGGAGGAGAATCGATTAGACCTGCACACCCTGACCTTTTTGTTCTTGAAAAATTGCTCTTCAGCAGCTCAGGCAATAAAATTTAATTGATTCAGAATGAACAAGGATGAAATTTGTGTCACAGGGAGGGAAACTGTCAACTGTAAACGGGTGATGTTGCTGCCGCGCCAGGGAGAGCCGGGACGGAGCCTGCACAGGCCAGCCCGAACCAGGGTCTGCGCCAGGGGCGAAATGGCCTAACACGTCCCAGGTGAGGTGACTTGTCTGCAGGGAAGTAGCCTGGCTCAGGAGGGGGCAAGGCGCTGCCCCGCTCGGGCACAGTGCGGTGTTGCCACTTTACGAGGAGGCAGCAGGTGGAACGTTGGCACCTGAAGCTTCCGTGGCAGTTGGAAGTGGCAGTTGGCTGGAGCAAGGGGGAGGGGAGCCTCAGCCCTGGCCCAGTTTGGGGGGGAGGGGGAGCGTCCCCTCCAGGGCAGAGAGACAAGGGCAGATGCGTGGGGCAGATGCGTGAGCAGAGCCCCGGCCTCCAGGAAATGGATGGGGCAGCCCCAGAGCCTGCTGGAGGAAAGAGGGGGTTTCCCCCCCATCGGCCGCTCAGCGCCTACCAGAGCAGAGCTGGGGATTTACCTTCACCCGGCGTCTGCCGGAGCTGGAGGGATCTGAGCCTTGCTGGGGCACGAGGCACGATCCAATGCGCCGCAGACTTACCAGAGCGGCTGCCCTCTCAGAGCAAGGGGCCGTCTTGCCAGTGCACCAGGCAGGTCTGACTCAGGAGGCACCGGGGGAGCAGATAGGAGCATGGGGATCTTTTCACTGAATCACTCTTGTGGCCAGCGCTGCTGCCCTTTAAAGACTCATTTAGGAAGTCAGGCCCTATGGAAATATAATGGGATAATCAACAGCCTGTGTTGTTGCTGGGCTTAATTTAGCAGGCTGGCCATTTGGGCAGCGACGTAAACAGTGTGACACTGCGTAAGCAGAAGCCCAGGAAAGAGATGAATCAGCCCTGAGCCCTCAGCGGAAGCAGGAAAGGCTGAGCTGGCACAAGCAGATAGATGAATTCACCTGCTCATCCGGGCCCGGGAGATGTTAGATACTGGCAGGGAACAGTTTACCAGGACGCCGTTTGCTTGTTTAAGCCCAGATCTAAAACTGCTGTAATTGGTTTTAGTGCCTCCTTGGGATAGTAAACATTTCCATTGCCAAAAAACAGGGCACTCGAAATTAAGAGTTAGGAGGCCCTGTGGGTGTACAGATTAGTACACAATGTTCATTGGATATGTCAAGTGTGTGATGTTCAGGCTGCGTCCCACAGAATACGGCAAATAGTTTGTAAAAGTAACTACTCATTTTGACTGGGAACTGGTATCAGGTACAGTTCATAGACCCATAGACGTGAGAGATGGGAAGTGTCTCTTATTGGGATCTCTCTCCTTGGGCTAGGGCAGGATCACTTCCTAAAGAACACTTTCTAGTCTTTTGTCAGGCCCATTAAAAATGTCCCAGGCAATGGGTTTCCAACCCTGCTTTTGGGGGAGACAGCCTGATTCACCGCACGAACAGGAAGCTTTTCCTCATGGTCAGCCTGAATTTTTCTTTCTTAGTTTAATCCCATTGCGCCTACTGGTACCCACCCCTGCACCACCCTAAAGAATTCCTTTTCCTCCCTGCTGTTGATCTTCCTCACATACTTTTAGACTACTCTCATTTCCCCAATCCCCATCCTTAGTCATCAGCTGGCCAAGCAATAGGAATGTAGCTAGTCAGAGCTTTCCCCATAAATCACATTTATCTACTCATCTCTGTTGCTCTTTTCTGGATTCTCTCCAGTTTGTCAATATCTTTCAGGTCATTGGACACCTGGAAAAGAGCACCACAATCCAGGGGGTTAAACCAAAGCCACACGCCCAGGGAGTATTCCTTCCCTTCTCTTCAGCCCAAAATTGTACTGCCTTTTGGTTTCTTTTCTGTCTTTTAGATAAGGCAGGGTGTGTCTGTACAGTGTGCACCAGACTGAAGCCCTGACCTAGTCTGGGCCTTTTATTTGTATTATGGCAGCACCTAATTCATATCTATGATTTGTAAGTACGTGCACCATGCTCATCCCCATAGCATCTACAAACATATCATATTCCAAACCCCTGCCTTTATCTTTCACAGCCATTCCATTTCCTGCTCCCTACATTTCTCCTTCCCAATCAGTTTTTGAATTTCAGATTATTCTCCCCACATGGATTAAAAGCATTTTCCCAGACTGCAGCCCATTTTGTTATTTCCTTCCCAGGTTATCAGGCTGTCTTGAGCTCTTTCTGTTATTTCTATTGTGGTGTTTGCAACAAATACCAATTGAGTACCAGCAGAAAATATCCATAGTGTGCTGTATGAGACCACTCCCATGCCACTGAAGATGTTAAATGAGAGCAGGCCTACCTTTTATGGGTCCTGTAGAACATACAAGAAATTAATCCAATTGCCTTCTTTGGAAATGTAACAGGGTCCTACAGAGTTCAGTAGAGAATGAGATCCTGTCCATATTTTTTTTAAACTATTTTGTAGAATTCTGTTGAAGGTATGTAATTCTCTAATGCCAGAGGATGGGTAAAAGAACCTAAACTAAGGTTTATCATCTTCTGTTAAATTGTGTAGGACTTTTCTATAAAGGTAATGCTGATCCATACAGCTTCTCCACAACCAACTCTCCCAAATCAATACTTAGCTGTTGAATACCCATTTCCCTTTGTAACAGCCCTTCCATGACAGGGCCCCTCCTCAAGCCAATCTGAATTACTTTGAGAAATAAGAGTTAGGGAGACTCGGTATCCAGTGCTTTAGTGAACTCCAGTTAGATCCCAGTTCCTGTGCTCTGCTGCATGCACACACTAGCTATTTCCTCACAGTAGGTCATGGGTTTGGCATCTTGCTATCACTCTGGCCTCACCTATGTAAGCCTGTGATGTGGAAGTGGGACAAGTGCAGGGAACTGAGTCAGGGAAGCTGGGTTCTCTTCCTAGCTTTGTGACTTCCTTTAAGTGTGATTTATGGGCAAGTCACATAAGTGTTCTGTACCTCTGCTTTCCCCTCTGTAAAATGGGAATAACAGTGCACATCCCCTCCTGCCTCAGGGACAAGAGGGAGGCTTATATAATACTTGCAAAGTGCTTTGAGATCCTTGACTGAAAGACACCACACTTGGGCACAGTATCCTTCTGATTTAAGTTTACTCTTTAACAACCAGGCCGTTTCCATGATGAACAACAGCTTTGTGGAGTGCTGGGCATGTATGCAGTGTTGTTGTAGCCATGTCAGTCCCTGGATATTAGAGACACAAGGTGGGTGAGGCAGGCCCTATCTTTTATTGGACTAATTCCTGGTAGTGAGAGAGACCAGCTTTCGTGCTGACAGGTCCCAGTCCCTGAGGAAGAGCTCTGTGTCCGCTTGAAAGCTTGTCTCTCTCACCACCAGGAGTTGGTCCAATAAAAGATATTATCTCACCCACCTTGTCTCTCTAAACCTGCTCTTGGGCAGAGAGATGCAGTTACTATTAAACTCCACTAGATGTCCTCTATCAGTAACTCCTCTTGTTCTACATGTTGTATTTCAGGACCTTAGCTTAGCACCAGTCCCTCCCCCACCCCTTGCCTTTTATGGTCCTAACGCAGCAGTGGCCCAACCATGGGCCATTGCAGAGGTATGCTGCTGAGGCGTGTTGAAGAGAGACCCTTCCCCCTTTCTGCTTATTCCATCCTGCTCTGCTATTTCTAAACACCGCAATATAAGACCTGCAAAGAGTGATTTCCGGCTGGGGACGGCTCAGGGCAACTTCTTGTGGCTCGGGCAAAGTGAGATGTTTCCTAGCTCTGGCTAATTCAGCAAGGTTCCCACTCTGACAGCCATCTCACCCTTTCTCACCTGGGAGAGCTGCTGTACCACAAGGCACCTAGTTCCGTTCTCATCCGTGGTGACATGCAGGATGTACAGGAAGCATTAGAGAGTCTCTGCATAGCTGCCTTTCTCTCCCTTCCTGCACTTGTTTGCTAGTGAGATCATGCTCACAGCACCTGCTAATCAGCTCCATCACAGCGCTTTAGTGATTAAAGGCACAGTGCCTCTTCACCCGTCACCTTCACCCTTCCAAAGCTGCAGAGTCCTTGGACAAATCTAATGCCACACTTTGCCTCTGGAGTGACACAGCATGGCCTGAGAGCAGAGGCATGGTGCAGCAAAGGCACAAATGCCCATCTTCTTCACTCACATTAATCCAAACGAACAAGCAGTAAAAGGTCATGCCAGGAGGCACTGGAATAATTGTAATGCAGCACGATTCGTTCATGTCCCCATCAGTCCTCCACACAGTCCAAGAGGCAGAGAAGCTGAGCACAAGGGGATGATTGGTACTGTCTCTAGGATTGGGGATGTGTTAACTACACTATTAGAAACCCCAATCCCAGGCAACTCCAGGAACAGGATCGCCTTCTGTGGAACAACTTTGTTTCCTTCCTTTATGCTGTCTGAAAAGAATAGTTGGCAATTTTCAAGTAACAAAAGCCCAACTCTAATCGATGCAACGGAGCTACCCTTTCTGAGGCATGGCGGTGTGAAAAAGTTGTGTTTATCTGAAATTGTGCATTCACCTAGAACATTTCTTGACAGCCACAGTCAATACATCAAAATAATCAGTTGCAAATCAAAATATTCTGCTCAGTGAGTTTATTTTTGTAAATTATAGAAATTCTGACAAATCTACAAAAGCTGTTTCTTTTTACTTGTCTGGCTGTTAGCTGCTAGGAGAAGATTAATATCTGATGGCATCATGGTCATAGGTCAAATATTAGACCTTATCACAGATTCAAGGGTAATTACCTTTCCAATGGCACAGAGCACCACCTACAATGCCTTAGAGCCTAGAAGGAGTTCAAGGTTGGCTACCTCTAGCTGGAGAATCCTAAACTATTGGACAATATATGAGACAAGACCGAGTGTTTCCATTTAGTGTGTAGTACAAACTAGTCACTTTGAACATTTGGCAAAACAAAACGAAAAACCCAGGAAACAAATACCTTCTCCAGTGCTAGTTTCTTGAAGTGTGAGGATCAGCACCTGGAAATGCATGGAGGCTAGGTTCATCAATTGCTATTAGCCAGGGTAGTTATGGATGCAACCCGATGCTCTATGTGCACCTAAACCTCTGACTGCCTGAAGCTAGAACTAGCTGACAGAGGATGGATCACTCGATAAAGTGCCCTGTTCTATTCATTCCCTCTGACGTACCTGGCCGCTGTTGGAAAACAGGCTTCTAGGCTAGATGGACCATTGGTCTCACCCAATATGGCCATTCTTATGAAACCAGGAGACCCCCCTGGAGGGTTCATTACATGCCACTAGCTGTCTGGGGTTTGGTTATGCTTACTCATCTCAAAGTTAGTGTGGTTTATCGCTCATTAGTGAAGGCCAAAGATCACTGCACACAACTGAAATCCCCCACTCTTGTAGGGTGGCTTCTTTACAAATCTGCCTGAGGGCTCTCAACTAATAGGTTGGGGTTGGAGTTATTTTCCACCGAGGAGGTGTGACTGAGTCTAACTGGGGGAATATTGATGTTCTACTGAGGAAATTCTTCCCCTGATCGATGCTGCGACAGAAGTGCACCCAAGGCCTCTATTGAAGTCCTAACATTAGTTTTCCTGAGTTCACCTACCTGCTTTTGCAAATTTTCAGCATGATGTGGTCCTTGGAGCAGGAGAGGGAGTGAAAAGGAATGGGGAAAAGCCTGGCTTGATTGTCTGCTCCATCTACTGCAACAAGAGAAGAATCCTACTGAAAACCTCTGTTTTTACATCTATTTCTAAAGATGGAGCAAACAACGTTGAGCTCCGACACCTTCAGCCAGGGCCAGCTCTAGGTTTTTTGCTGCCCCAAGCAAAAAAAATTTTGGCTGCCCCCCACCCCAGCCCTGGGCTCTCACCCCCCCCCACCACCAGCGCCCTCCCCCACCCGCACCCTAGCCTTGGGCACGCTCTCTTCCCTCCCCCCACCCACACCCCCTGCCGCCCCAGCCCTG
>NW_020702670.1:0-2189 GCF_002925995.2 Terrapene triunguis | reverse complement strand
CCCCCCTGCCGCCCCAGCCCTGGGCTCTCCCCCCCACCCCGACGCACTGCTGCTGCCAGGGCCGGCTCTAGGCTTTTGCCACCAGAAGAAAAAAAAAAAGATGGCCGGAATGCCACCCCTGAAAATGTGCCGCTCCAAGCACATGGTTGGTTTTCTGGTGCCTAGAGCCGGCCCTGCCTTCAGCTCAAGTAATCTGAGGAGACCATGACCTCTTACTGCTGGCCGTAAATCCTCTGAAAGTAGAACCTGAGTGAGTGAGCTGAATGACTCCCATGTTGCAGTCACACTCCTGGCCTTCACTTCCCTTGTTCTGCATGGGCAGCACTCTCCCTACATGCCGCTAGCACATTATAATTTTGGAGACTGTTTGGAATATTTTAAGGAGAAATCATTTCTCTCCCTTTGCCTGACAGGACGTATTTCTAGGGCTGACCAGAGAAGGTCTCTCCAGCTGCTGGCTGTGGTGAGGAGGGCAGGTCCAGAACCGCTAGCAATATGCATATTCTCTGCAGCTTTTCCCTGGTTCAGGTGGGAAAGCTACTCGGGCTAGCTCCTTTCACACTTTTTCCTGAATCTTCCCGAATGCCATAAACATTCACAATGAGCAGACACATCAAGCAGAACAAAAGGTCCAGCCAATGCAAGATCAGCTGCCTTCCTACAAGGTGCCCTCTAGCTTACCCAGAAGTTATGGTCTGGATGCAGGAATCACTTGGTGAAATTCTGTGTTGTGTTCTGCAGGAGGTTGGAGAAAATGATCAAAACAGTCCTTTCAGGTCTTAAAATCACTGTCTTTGTGAATCCTGCTGGGGCAGTCAGAGAACATTCCTTGGCCAGGGGGAGTGACCTGCTCAGGGTGTCTCTGAGCTGCAGCGAGCTGTCCTGAACACTAAATCTCCCAACTCATTTGAGGTTTTTTTAGTGAGGGTGAAAGTCAGAGCTGCCTTTGAGGTTGACACTCTCATTTACATGGACAATGACCTCACATTTTCAGCATCATGCTCAGCTGGTGTCTCTGAAAACGGGGCTCACCAAACCTGAAAGTGGGGCGGAATGTGCAAAATCTCTCTGGGAAAATAGCATCAAATTTGCTAAAATAGCAAAAATATCACAAAACTGCCAGGAATGTAGCAAAAATCCCAGCAGTTAACTGAGTTCCTCTTCACCCAAAGTTCCAGGGCTATTTCAGGTTATGTCCTGAAGTCATCTGGAGCAGGGGCAGGCACACCCAATCTGGGGTCCACATCAGGCCCTCTAACAATGGCATGGCTGGAGGAGTTGGTCTTGCCCATTTCCAGAGCCCTAGCGCTGCAGCAGGAGGGGGAGGTATGGGGAGATTGATTGTTGGGGGGACCTCTGTGATTGCTCTTGATGCTGGAAGGGGCAGAATTGGGATGAGTTTAAAATTTGCAGATGGGGAGACCCCAGGAAATGAGGTACTCACTCACTGCCTGAGAGACAGCTGGAGTTCCCAGAACCTGCTCAGCATCCCCTGGGGAAACCAGAACAGCAAACGACAGCCTAAAAATAGCTGACCAGGGCATATGTACTCATGACAAAATGAGAACTGAAAAGAGATGGTCTAGAAGCTTTCCATGGAACAGCCCCCCAGCCCAGCCCTTTGCCACTGAACACTTCAGACTAAGCTTCCATTGAATTGTGTCACGTAATGAAGGGAGGGATCCTTCCACTCACTCTAGGACAAGCATTTCTTTCCTTTTTAAAACCAAAATCCTTGGGTTTTTGCACAAACTTCCCCTTCCTAAAGTTAAATTATCTGCTATGCACAGTCCAGCTCCAGGACTTTTCTCAGGGATCCCTCTCCAGGGTGTTCCCAGCCTTGCAGGGAATTAGGGATGTCTGATCTCTCTATTCTAGGGCACCCATCACCGTGTTTCAAGTGCCAATGATATCCAGCCATTACAGACTAAACCCTTTTTACAGCGGGTACCTCATGGAAACCGTCCATAACATTGCTCTGTTGTGAGAGAATCATGTTCCTCTCTCCTCTCTTCCACCCGCCCCCCTTCCCTGGTTTGTTCTTCTCTGGGACATTCACATGGAAATAATATCTTTGTTTATGCAAATTCCCTCTGCTTGTGACATCATCACCAGCGTCAGAGAAACCACTTGTGATGTCAAGCACAGAGGATTCTGACCTAAGCTGGAGGAGCAAATGAACTCCTAAG
>NW_020702669.1:0-1285 GCF_002925995.2 Terrapene triunguis | reverse complement strand
CTGTGCATATCTCTCTATCAGTGTTATAGAGGGCGAACAATTTATGAGTTTGCCCTGCATAAGCTTTATGCAGGGTAAAACGGATTTATCTGGGTTTAGACCCCATTGGGAGTTGGGCATCTGAGTGCTAAAGACAAGCACACTCCTGTGAGCTGTTTTTGGGTAAACTTGCAGTTTTGGGACAAGTGATTCAGACCCTGAGTCTGTGTTGGAGCCAGACAGGAGTGGCTGGCTCAGCAAGACAGGGGGCTGGAGCCCTAAGCTGGCAGGGAAAACAGAAGCAGGGGTAGTCTTGGCACATAGGGTGGCAGCTCCCAAGGGGGTTTCTGTGATCCAACCCGTCACAGTGGCGTAGTCGAGCAGGATCTGTGCACAGCTGATTGCTTTGAGATACTGGTAGTGATTTTAAGTGAGTTTTAAGTGTGGTGGCTGGAGAACAGACAAAGTGGTTACTGGTTTGTTATTTTCTGTTTGCTTATTTCGGGAAAGGGAAGTAGGGACAGAAAAGAAAGCAAAATAAGTAAGAATAAAGATCAAAAGAAGCTAAAACTACACAAGTTGCAAATTGCCCAGAAAGACTGAACAATGGGTGCTGGGAATGTCTCTGTTAACTAAGAAGCCCCTGAGCTGAGTAAATCTCAGTTTCAGTGAACTGCAGATGGGTGTGGCCCAACCTCTGTCTGTGCTGAAGCTGACTGGAGTGTCTAACCTAGCAAGACAGGAGTGGAGGGGTGCCTGTTCTGGCAGAAGGGTGTTCTCTGTGGCATCCCAGCTCATCAAGTGATGGTCTCAAGGGAAGACAAATGGAAATTGATGTACAATTTGCCTGGGAAAAGGCAGACCTGGGAAAAGAAAAGGCTGCCCACCAGCCTGGACTTAAGAGACAAAGCAAGTAAAACCCAGAAGCATGACCTGGCTGTAATGGAGTGGAAGAGGTGCACAGAGACATGTATCCTGGAGCTGGAAGTTGGGGTCCTGGTGACTGCTGCGGTGGAAACAAACCCCAAGGACTCTAGCTGGAAGCAAACCCAACCTGAGTGAAAGGGAGGGGATTTTGCTGGCCAGCGAAAGGTCTCTCATAGCTTGGAGCTGTGAGCCTACAGCTGGATCAGGGTCTCTTTCCCTTTTGGGGGACACAGGAGTGTCTGCCCCATAGGGGAGCCCAAAAACAAATTTTAGGTATACTGCCTCCGCCATGGTCAGTGTCCAAGTCTCTGGCAGTAAGTTCAGGAGGAGGGTGTGACGTTGTGCAGTCTACATGGTTTTATAAAAATATAATAATAAG
>NW_020702668.1:0-1008 GCF_002925995.2 Terrapene triunguis | reverse complement strand
CCCAGCCAGGAGCATCATCTCTCCTACTCATCAAGGTCTCAAGCAACTGGTTATTTCGATCCTCCCGTGGACCAGGGAAAGCACCTTTGGGTATCTCCAGCAGGACTGGGATCCCCCCTTCCTCCCTCCATTATAGCACCCAAAGCATTGTCCTGGTTTCAATCAGACTCCCCCCAACGCCCCCGCAGCGGTACAGCCACCAGTCCCTAGCAGCGAGGACAGGTCCCGCTCAGTTGGGCTCACCTGTACTGAATGCAACGGGTGCCACGCCCTGCCCCTAAACGCTTTCCCCTGGAGTGTCCTAGTGCAATGGAAACCAAACCACAGCGCCACCGCTTCTCCAGCACAGCTCAGCCTGGCAGAGGCATGGGGCGAGCAATGCTACGGTCACATCCCCTGGCATTTTACCCTAGTGGTTAGGACACTGAACTGGAACTCAGGAAGCCTGGGTTCTATTCCTGCCATGGGCCTGCTGGGCAAATCACTTCCCCTCTCTGTGCCTCGGTTTCTCCATATGTAAAATGGGGATAATGATCCTGACCTCCTTGATAAAGGGCTTTGAGATCTGCTGATGGAAAGCGCTAGATAAGAAAACAAATAATTATTATTACTAGAGATGAGCTTAAATCCAGGGGAAGTCACAGGTAAAATAAGTGTGTTGGTCAGTTAACCCAGTTCCTAGAGGGCATTTGACAAATCTTAAATTCCACCTAACAAGAGCAGCTGGGTGCTCAGCACGGGCCAGGATGGAGGGGTCGGCAGGACAAGACTGAAGTGCGTTGGCAGAGCTGTCAGTGAGGTCCCAGGTCTGGGGCAGCTGGTCAGGAGGGAACTGCATTGACCAGGCTGTTTGGTGACCCAGGCCTGAAACTGCGGGGAGTGCTGAAGGTTACAACAGATGTGCATTGGCAGAGGGGTGTGTGTGTGAGAACACCTACGCTTGTCAGGACTGAGGTACACTGGTAGTGTTATTTGGGGGACCAGGACTAGATCAGCAGTGTGTGTTTG
>NW_020702667.1:0-1012 GCF_002925995.2 Terrapene triunguis | reverse complement strand
CCCAGCCAGGAGCATCATCTCTCCTACTCATCAAGGTCTCAAGCAACCGGTTATTTCGATCCTCCCGTGGACCAGGGAAAGCACCTTTGGGTATCTCCAGCAGGACTAGGATCCCCCCTTCCTCCCTCCATTATAGCACCCAAAGCATTGTCCTGGTTTCAATCAGACTCCCCCCAACGCCCCCGCAGCGGTACAGCCACCAGTCCCTAGCAGCGAGGACAGGTCCCGCTCAGTTGGGCTCACCTGTACTGAATGCAACGAGTGCCACGCCCTGCCCCTGAACGCTTTCCCCTGGAGTGTCCTAGTGCAATGGAAACCAAACCACAGCGCCACCGCTTCTCCAGCACAGCTCAGCCTGGCAGAGGCATGGGGCGAGCAATGCTACGGTCCCATCTCCTGGCATTTTGCCCTAGTGGTTAGGACACTGAACTGGAATTCAGGAGGCCTGGGTTCTATTCCTGCCATGGGCCTGCTGGGCAAATCACTTCCCCTCTCTGTGCCTCAGTTTCTCCGTATGTAAAATGGGGATAATGATCCTGACCTCCTTGATAAAGGGCTTTGAGATCTGCTGATGGAAAGCGCTAGATAAGAAAACAAATAATTATTATTACTAGAGATGAGCTTAAATCCAGGGGAAGTCACAGGTAAAATAAGTGTGTTGGTCAGTTAACCCAGTTCCTAGAGGGCATTTTACAAACCTTAAATCCAACCTAACAAGAGCAGCTGGGTGCTCAGCACGGGCCAGGATGGAGGGGTCGGCAGGACAAGACAGAAGTGCGTTGGCAGAGCTGTCAGTGAGGTCCCAGGTCTGGGGCAGCTGGTCAGGAGGGAACTGCATTGATCAGGCTGTTTGGTGACCCAGGCCTGGAACTGCGGGGAGTGCTGAAGGTTACAACAGATGTGCATTGGCAGAGGTGTGTGTGTGTGTGTGAGAACACCCACGCTTGTCAGGACTGAGGTACACCGGTAGTGTTATTTGGGGGACCAGGACTGGAACAGCAGTGTGTGTGTG
>NW_020702666.1:0-3037 GCF_002925995.2 Terrapene triunguis | reverse complement strand
CTCTTTTATTCACGCCCCTGTTGGGAGAAATGAATCTTCAAAGAGGAAATGTTTGCACATGGGGTCTTGATGTTCTGCTGCTGGTGTGAGCTCCTGTGAGCTCTTTCTTGGTGTGAAGGCAGCTCCACTAGCACCTTTTCTTTTGAATTTGCTTTATACAGACATCCGCTCTCTCTAGCTAAAAGACTCACTTGTTCAGCGTCTCCTAGAGCTATTGAGATTCCTTGAGGAATGCTAACAATACAGCTAGAGAGTAAGGCACACTGGGACCAGAGCTTCAGTAGGAACCCTCAATTACTTGGAGAGATCTCAGCTAGGCAGGGTATGTATTTATATGTCCCATAGAGCTGGAGTAAATGGGTATAGGTTACAGAGAGGGCATGAGATCTGGCTTGGGGCAACAGTAGCTAGACAACTGGATGCAGATCTTTCCAAAGCTACTTACAAATCTACATCCATCTGCCAGCCATCAACAGTGCAATTTTCGAAGTGTCTTTTTTTGTCATGGTGTGGAAAGCTGAGTGTTAGAGAAACAGGGATGGGGTGGGCCACAAGGGCCTATTCCCGAAAGCCCTTCATACACAGAATTCCCACTGGACTCATTCTTCATGGAGATGGCTTGCAAGATCAGGCCCTAAATTTGCTGGTGGTGGAACTTGTGATTTCCTCTCCTACAGTACCTGTCCCTCCAGCCCAGCCTGTTGGAGTGGCCTAGTGATTTAGTCTGAAACTGGGAAAACCACATAAAGGGCAGACTGAGGTCACTCAAGTATTGCCTTTTATTTCGCAAATAATCATGCAGGGCACAGAAAGGAGAAGTGAAAAATAATGCAGAAGTTATTGAATGTTGAAAGCCAAATAGCAGAGAATTTAAATCAAGGGGTGGAGGAATTCTATCACTGAGGCTAGTTCCTCTGATTTGATGAAATTTAATTCTTTGTAGTGGGCACTGATTGTGGGGTCTGATCCTAACTTAGATCACTAGTAGTCTAGGGCTGCCTACATGAGTAAGGGTCTACAGGATCAGGCCCTAGAGACAGCAAAGGATGCCAGACTTCTGAAGGGGTGCCTTTATTTAGTACCTCTAGTGCACTGAGCTGTTGCACAGAATTTAGAATAATCTTTGACAGGATTATAAAAAAACTTAATTTTTATTAAAAACTCGTACTTTGAATCATCAACTATAACCATGTTTGTGCATTTAAAAAGCCCATTATGCATCTACTGTAATTTACCATATGCGCATGCAGTTGCTGCACTTGGGTACACATTTGCTGAAACTACACATGCAAATTAGCATGCAATCATCAGAGATGTTTCAAACAACTGGTAGGCTTCTTCCATAAAGGGTTTAAACAATTCTGAATAAAGAACTTTTGTTAGTCTGTTGGTGGGTTAGAAACAAAACAAAAGGACTACACGAGTCAGATAAATGACTATGAATAGTTCTCCCAGCTCTAGGCCCTCCATTTTTCCTCTCATCCAAAAGACAGAAACTCTAGCAACAGACTTCTTCATGCCATACTGAGCTGTCTGCTCAAAAACCCTCCAAGGCAAGACTCACACCTACTCAATAACCACCACCATTTCCTGGCACAATTGGCTTTTCCAGGGTGGTCTCCCATTCAAGTACTAACCATGCTTACTTAGTTTATGAGATCACGCAGGGCAGGTGGCACGGCTGCCTCTGGAAAACAAGTTGGTGCAGTCCTTTAGCGGGTGGTTTCAGTGGTTAGGCATTAGGGTGACCAGACAGCAAGTATGAAAAATCGGGATGGGGTGGGGGGTAATAGGTGCCTATATAACATTAAGCCCCAAATATCGGGACTGTCCCTATAAAATCGGGACATCTGGTCACCCTATTAGGCATAGCTTAAACAACAAGAAAATCAGCCGGAGTAGCAACACTGGAAGCCTGAAGCTCCTGGTTTAGCTCAGAAAATGAAAGTTTCCTCAAGGTCAAAGAGTGGGAAGAATTAAGTCACTATTCTAGTTTATTTTTGTTTGCCTGTTAATCGTAGGGGAGCGTACAAGTGGAATCTTCTTACTGCTGCCATGGAAACAAAGGACCATGTTCAGTCCGTAACACAATTTACAGCCATCTGCAACAGAAATAGTTGCTGGCCTGTTAGTGTAAAATAATGTGGGGCTGTGGAAGAAGAAACTTTTAGGGCAAAGGGATGTTTGGAAAGGTTTACAAAATGTTAGCAGACTCTTGGACACCGGGCAACATTTCTGCAGTGCTCATTGCAGGTTAGGTCATGTGCTATCCATAAATATGTACATTATATCAAATATATGCTATAATCATATGTATATATGTGTGTTTGTGTGTGGTATGGATACATAGAGTAGATCATATATATAATAATTACAGATCTATGAAATAATGTATGTTTACATATGTATACCTATTAGAGATTATCTATATTGCAAAACCAATGCGTGAACACTGGCTTAAATTCCAAGTGCCTGTTTGATTTATACATGTCCATCGTGCTTTTCATTCATGATTCACAAACATTTGTGTGTTGGCAGTTTTGTTCACACTGATGTTCTGGAGTTGCATGCAAACAAGCATATTTGTGCACAAATAAGAGTATTCACTAATTGCTATTTGTTGTTCACCACTTGCCATTCATCATTCTTCTGTTTCAAAAGTTTCCAGCACCCAATCAGGGGGCAGAAACAATACCAAGTTTCTTAGCTCACCAATCCCACCCCACAAATAACACATAGCAAATTATTAAAAGTGAACAGTATGCAAAGTAGGCTGTTTTACCTTAAAATTACAGTATTAATGGAACAGGTCTGAATAGCAAATAGGACCCTGCTTAACTTTATGCCTATGAATAGTCCTGTTGAATTCAATGGACCATCCACTTCTTAAAGTTAAGCAGGTGTCTTAGTGTTTGCAGGACTGGACATTAAGGGCACGAGCCAACATTTGCAGAAGTCAGCGGGAGACCCTCCATTGCCTTAACTGGTGCCGTATGCCAGCATTACTGCATAATGCCTGAACAGATCCCTTCCTTCA
>NW_020702665.1:0-3037 GCF_002925995.2 Terrapene triunguis | reverse complement strand
TGAAGGAAGGGATCTGTTCAGGCATTATGCAGTAATGCTGGCATACGGCACCAGTTAAGGCAATGGAGGGTCTCCCGCTGACTTCTGCAAATGTTGGCTCGTGCCCTTAATGTCCAGTCCTGCAAACACTAAGACACCTGCTTAACTTTAAGAAGTGGATGGTCCATTGAATTCAACAGGACTATTCATAGGCATAAAGTTAAGCAGGGTCCTATTTGCTATTCAGACCTGTTCCATTAATACTGTAATTTTAAGGTAAAACAGCCTACTTTGCATACTGTTCACTTTTAATAATTTGCTATGTGTTATTTGTGGGGTGGGATTGGTGAGCTAAGAAACTTGGTATTGTTTCTGCCCCCTGATTGGGTGCTGGAAACTTTTGAAACAGAAGAATGATGAATGGCAAGTGGTGAACAACAAATAGCAATTAGTGAATACTCTTATTTGTGCACAAATATGCTTGTTTGCATGCAACTCCAGAACATCAGTGTGAACAAAACTGCCAACACACAAATGTTTGTGAATCATGAATGAAAAGCACGATGGACATGTATAAATCAAACAGGCACTTGGAATTTAAGCCAGTGTTCACGCATTGGTTTTGCAATATAGATAATCTCTAATAGGTATACATATGTAAACATACATTATTTCATAGATCTGTAATTATTATATATATGATCTACTCTATGTATCCATACCACACACAAACACACATATATACATATGATTATAGCATATATTTGATATAATGTACATATTTATGGATAGCACATGACCTAACCTGCAATGAGCACTGCAGAAATGTTGCCCGGTGTCCAAGAGTCTGCTAACATTTTGTAAACCTTTCCAAACATCCCTTTGCCCTAAAAGTTTCTTCTTCCACAGCCCCACATTATTTTACACTAACAGGCCAGCAACTATTTCTGTTGCAGATGGCTGTAAATTGTGTTACGGACTGAACATGGTCCTTTGTTTCCATGGCAGCAGTAAGAAGATTCCACTTGTACGCTCCCCTACGATTAACAGGCAAACAAAAATAAACTAGAATAGTGACTTAATTCTTCCCACTCTTTGACCTTGAGGAAACTTTCATTTTCTGAGCTAAACCAGGAGCTTCAGGCTTCCAGTGTTGCTACTCCGGCTGATTTTCTTGTTGTTTAAGCTATGCCTAATAGGGTGACCAGATGTCCCGATTTTATAGGGACAGTCCCGATATTTGGGGCTTAATGTTATATAGGCACCTATTACCCCCCACCCCATCCCGATTTTTCATACTTGCTGTCTGGTCACCCTAATGCCTAACCACTGAAACCACCCGCTAAAGGACTGCACCAACTTGTTTTCCAGAGGCAGCCGTGCCACCTGCCCTGCGTGATCTCATAAACTAAGTAAGCATGGTTAGTACTTGAATGGGAGACCACCCTGGAAAAGCCAATTGTGCCAGGAAATGGTGGTGGTTATTGAGTAGGTGTGAGTCTTGCCTTGGAGGGTTTTTGAGCAGACAGCTCAGTATGGCATGAAGAAGTCTGTTGCTAGAGTTTCTGTCTTTTGGATGAGAGGAAAAATGGAGGGCCTAGAGCTGGGAGAACTATTCATAGTCATTTATCTGACTCGTGTAGTCCTTTTGTTTTGTTTCTAACCCACCAACAGACTAACAAAAGTTCTTTATTCAGAATTGTTTAAACCCTTTATGGAAGAAGCCTACCAGTTGTTTGAAACATCTCTGATGATTGCATGCTAATTTGCATGTGTAGTTTCAGCAAATGTGTACCCAAGTGCAGCAACTGCATGCGCATATGGTAAATTACAGTAGATGCATAATGGGCTTTTTAAATGCACAAACATGGTTATAGTTGATGATTCAAAGTACGAGTTTTTAATAAAAATTAAGTTTTTTTATAATCCTGTCAAAGATTATTCTAAATTCTGTGCAACAGCTCAGTGCACTAGAGGTACTAAATAAAGGCACCCCTTCAGAAGTCTGGCATCCTTTGCTGTCTCTAGGGCCTGATCCTGTAGACCCTTACTCATGTAGGCAGCCCTAGACTACTAGTGATCTAAGTTAGGATCAGACCCCACAATCAGTGCCCACTACAAAGAATTAAATTTCATCAAATCAGAGGAACTAGCCTCAGTGATAGAATTCCTCCACCCCTTGATTTAAATTCTCTGCTATTTGGCTTTCAACATTCAATAACTTCTGCATTATTTTTCACTTCTCCTTTCTGTGCCCTGCATGATTATTTGCGAAATAAAAGGCAATACTTGAGTGACCTCAGTCTGCCCTTTATGTGGTTTTCCCAGTTTCAGACTAAATCACTAGGCCACTCCAACAGGCTGGGCTGGAGGGACAGGTACTGTAGGAGAGGAAATCACAAGTTCCACCACCAGCAAATTTAGGGCCTGATCTTGCAAGCCATCTCCATGAAGAATGAGTCCAGTGGGAATTCTGTGTATGAAGGGCTTTCGGGAATAGGCCCTTGTGGCCCACCCCATCCCTGTTTCTCTAACACTCAGCTTTCCACACCATGACAAAAAAAGACACTTCGAAAATTGCACTGTTGATGGCTGGCAGATGGATGTAGATTTGTAAGTAGCTTTGGAAAGATCTGCATCCAGTTGTCTAGCTACTGTTGCCCCAAGCCAGATCTCATGCCCTCTCTGTAACCTATACCCATTTACTCCAGCTCTATGGGACATATAAATACATACCCTGCCTAGCTGAGATCTCTCCAAGTAATTGAGGGTTCCTACTGAAGCTCTGGTCCCAGTGTGCCTTACTCTCTAGCTGTATTGTTAGCATTCCTCAAGGAATCTCAATAGCTCTAGGAGACGCTGAACAAGTGAGTCTTTTAGCTAGAGAGAGCGGATGTCTGTATAAAGCAAATTCAAAAGAAAAGGTGCTAGTGGAGCTGCCTTCACACCAAGAAAGAGCTCACAGGAGCTCACACCAGCAGCAGAACATCAAGACCCCATGTGCAAACATTTCCTCTTTGAAGATTCATTTCTCCCAACAGGGGCGTGAATAAAAGAG
>NW_020702664.1:0-2130 GCF_002925995.2 Terrapene triunguis | reverse complement strand
ATTCTGCAATTGCTCCCTTGGTGGATGTGCTATTCTGGAATAAAAAGCGATTTTAATTCCACAATAATTACACTGCTGTGGAAGTGCACTAATTATTCTTGAATAAAGTGACTTTTATTCTAGAATAGTGTCTGCATAGGGAGCTATACCAGTCAACTACCCTGTGAAGATAAGGCCTAAGCAGCCTGCAAGTGACTTGTGGTGGTAAAGAAGACAAAAAGTATTAGAGAGAAGCTTACCCCTATCCACAGGTGATACAAACAAGAGCTAAATAACTATATCTATGCTAAAGCCCAGAAGGACAGGGCCCAGCAAGATCTAAAGATGCTGGTTAGAGCAGAGATAAAGAGCCAAGAGAATGTGTCTTCTTTCTCTCTCCCCCAACCCCTCCACTCCACACGCGATGGATATGACAGAACTTATGCAGACACGGCCACACTGGACAAGGTCAAGCAGTAAGGGAGACTAAAGTAAAGCCCTTTATAGTTATCTAGCTACCCCAGAAGGTTTATTCCTAACTGCTGAGTCTGTTGCTTTACCCACAGACCTCACTAAAGAGAATTCAAAGGTTGTGGGCCCACACTCTTGTTAATGCAACATGCTTTTCTGCAAGCCTGCACTTGCTCCGTATTTATTTTTGGTCAAGGATTGGGCATGGAAACCACCACACTAGACGTATATAGTGAGTGTGTTTGGAAAGAAAACCACACTTTCACTATAGCTGCCAAGATCTGCACAATTTCTCAAGGGGTGCTTTTTCAAATAAGCCGGGGATCTGGAAGTCACTAGGCTGCCAGTCCATCTGAACAACTGTCCCTTAATTATTTCAACCATGTTTATCCCCATCCTATCACCCTCATTCACCCAATCTTCCTTAATTCCCCTCCCTGGCCAAGTTGAGAGACTCTGACTCTGTTGGTTGGAGGTGACATCTTGCTGTACACAGGGTCTGACCCCTTTATCTGCATAGAGTGTGGGTTCCCCAGCCTGCTCTAGGTGCTTGCACCATCCATCTTGGTATCAGTGGGAGCAACTGCTTGGAGGTCCTACTGAGAACAGCACATGGAGGGAGAAGTTGATAGAGCAGCAAATTTTCAGCTACCTGCACATTTCATGCAACCCACAGTCCCGGCTATCAGTCAGGACTGAAACTGCATGGATGGGTTTCCAAAATCTGGGATAGTTTGGGTCAATCTTGGACTGTCACCAGCTCTTCCCACATCTGACTCCTCAAATAGGGGTCTGTCATTGTCGAAATCAAATTAGATGCATGGGAATAAGCTGGAAAATCCTCCCTTCCTGCGGTGGTTGATACACTGCAAGATCACAGCTTGATGCATGTTTTTTCTTGAGCAGAGCAGTTCAGAGACATCAGCCACTGAGGCAGGAAAGAGAAGTCACTGACTTTCAGCAAAATAATACTAAAGAAACTAAACTCTTTGTGTCTGTAAGACTCCGTTAAGTACTGGGAGAGTTTTTTTATTCTGTTTGCAAGGCCACATAAGTGTCTCTCATAAGAGAGTTGTGAAATTTTCTGTGTGTCACAAGTGGAAGAGAATAATAATCTTTTCCTATACAGAAAAAAAATCCTTAAAGAATAAAAAAACTGGACCCATGGTTCATGTCTCAGCATAGCAGACTTCCAGCTCCCAGCACTAAGCATAGGAAACACGTATTGCCCAGACCACTCAGTGCTGCTCCTAACCATCTTAATGCTATTCAGTATGCTGACTATTTGTCCACCTCTCGTTCCTTTGAGCCAAGGATCTCAAAGGCTACGATCCTGCCATGAGCTCAGCTTTATAAACACCAATTTAGCCTCTCTTCACCTTGTATCCTTCGCTCTGTTTTATGCATGGAAAAACAGGGCTCTGGGAAGTCATTTGCCCAAGTTTTCACAGCAGGTCCATGTCAGAGCTGGGACTAGAACCCAGGAGTCCTGACTCCATCCCCTTAATCTCATCATAGGATCATGCTGCCCCGGAGCAGGGACGAGAACCCAGGAGCCCTGGCTCCACCCCCTTGCTCTCACCACTGCACTGCCCCTGGAGCAGGAAAAAGAACCCAGGAGTCCTGGCGCCAGCCCCCTGCTCTCACCACTGCACTGCCCCTGGAGCAGGGAAAAGAACC
>NW_020702663.1:0-2243 GCF_002925995.2 Terrapene triunguis | reverse complement strand
ATTCTGCAATTGCTCCCTTGGTGGATGTGCTATTCTGGAATAAAAAGTGATTTTAATTCCACAATAATTACACTGCTGTGGAAGTGCACTAATTATTCTTGAATAAAGTGACTTTTATTCTAGAATAGTGTCTGCATAGGGAGCTATACCAGTCAACTACCCTGTGAAGATAAGGCCTAAGCAGCCTGCAAGTGACTTGTGGTGGTAAAGAAGACAAAAAGTATTAGAGAGAAGCTTACCCCTACCCACAGGTGATACAAACAAGAGCTAAATAACTATATCTATGCTAAAGCCCAGAAGGACAGGGCCCAGTAAGATCTAAAGATGCTGGTTAAAGCAGAGATGAAGAGCCAAGAGGATGTGTCTTCTTTCTCTCTCCCCCAACCCCTCCACTCCACACGCGATGGATATGACAGAACTTATGCAGACACGGCCACACTGGACAAGGTCAAGCAGTAAGGGAGACTAAAGTCAAGCCCTTTATAGTTATCTAGCTACCACAGAAGGTTTATTCCTAACTGCTGAGTCTGTTGCTTTACCCACAGACCTCACTAAAGAGAATTCAAAGGTTGTGGGCCCACACTCTTGTTAATGCAACATGCTTTTCTGCAAGTCTGCACTTGCTCCGTATTTATTTTTGGTCAAGGATTGGGCATGGAAACCACCACACTAGACGTATATAGTGAGTGTGTTTGGATAGAAAACCACACTTTCACTATAGCTGCCAAGATCTGCACAATTTCTCAAGGGGTGCTTTTTCAAATAAGCCGGGGATCTGGAAGTCACTAGGCTCCCAGTCCATCTGAACAACTGTCCCTTAATTATTTCAACCATGTTTATCCCCATCCTATCACCCTCATTCACCCAATCTTCCTTAATTCCCCTCCCTGGCCAAGTTGAGAGACTCTGACTCTGTTGGTTGGAGGTGACATCTTGCTGTATACAGGGTCTGACCCCTTTATCTGCATAGAGTGTGGGTTCCCCAGCCTGCTCTAGGTGCTTGCACCATCCATCTTGGTATCAGTGGGAGCAACTGCCTGGAGGTCCTACTGAGAACAGCACATGCAGGGAGAAGTTGATAGAGCAGCAAATTTTCAGCTACCTGCACATTTCATGCAACCCACAGTCCCGGCTATCAGTCAGGACTGAAACTGCATGGATGGGTTTCCAAAATCTGGGATAGTTTGGGTCAGTCTGGGACTGTCACCAGCTCTTCCCACATCTGACTCCTCAAACAGGGGTCTGTCATTGTCGAAATCAAATTAGATGCATGGGAACAAGCTGGAAAATCCTCCCTTCCTGCGGTGGTTGATACACTGCAAGATCACAGCTTGATGCATGTTTTTTCTTGAGCAGAGCAGTTCAGAGACATCAGCCACTGAGGCAGGAAAGAGAAGTCACTGACTTTCAGCAAAATAATACTAAAGAAACTAAACTCTTTGTGTCTGTAAGACTCCGTTAAGTACTGGGAGAGTTTTTTGATTCTGTTTCCAAGGCCACATAAGTGTCTCTCATAAGAGAGCTGTGAAATTTTCTGTGTGTCACAAGTGGAAGAGAATAATAATCTTTTCCTATACAGAAAAAAAATCCTTAAAGAATAAAAAAACTGGACCCATGGTTCATGTCTCAGCATAGCAGATTTCCAGCTCCCAGCACTAAGCATAGGAAACACGTATTGCCCAGACCACTCAGTGCTGCTCCTAACCATCTTAATGCTATTCAGTATGCGGACTATTTGTCCACCTCTCGTTCCTTTGAGCCAAGGATCTCGAAGGCTACGATCCTGCCATGAGCTCAGCTTTATAAACACCAATTTAGCCTCTCTTCACCTTGTATCCTTCGCTCTGTTTTATGCATGGAAAAACAGGGCTCTGGGAAGTCATTTGCCCAAGATTTCACAGCAGGTCCATTTCGGAGCTGGGACTAGAACCCAGGAGTCCTGACTCCATCCCCTTAATCTCATCATAGGATCATGCTGCCCCTGGAGCAGGGAAGAGAACCCAGGAGCCCTGGCTCCACCCCCTTGCTCTCACCACTGCACTGCACTGCCCCTGGAGCAGGGAAAAGAACCCAGGAGCCCTGGCTCCACCCCCCTGCTCTCACCACTGCACTGCCCCTGGAGCAGGGACTGGAACCCAGGAGTCCTGGCACCACCCCCCTGCTCTCACCACTGCACTGTCCCTGGAGCAGGGAAAAGAACCCAGGAGTCCTGGCGCCACCCCCCTGCTCTCACCACTGCACTG
>NW_020702662.1:0-2698 GCF_002925995.2 Terrapene triunguis | reverse complement strand
AATACTTATAGTGCAATGAACAGAAAATTTAGGCTTGATTCCTAGTTCCTTCATTTCTTGTGCTTGGGGTAGGGATGAGAGGGGAAAGTTGAGGCTATGGACGTTCCTGCCCAGCCCTCAGTGTAAATTAGAGCAGCCTTATGGCTCAGGGCTGCTCTAACTTATATTCTGCTTCCCCAAGTCCTGAATAGGTCTTGGAAAGCACAGAGCAGCTACAGTCTAGTGCACTCTGACCAACCCTCAATCTGCCCCTGAATTCAGGGGCTGGGATCAGGGCTAGTATAGAGTCCTTAAACCAGTTCTTACACTGGGTGGAGAGGGCTCCTCCATGGGGGGAGGGAGGTATTCTGAGGGGTCAGCTTTTGCCCATTGTAAGCCCCCTTCACATTGTCAGAGTGGTTCAGACTTCTGCAGTTGCACACAACCAGAATTTCATGGGGGTCTGCAAACACTTTCATGGGGGTCTGCAAGTTCAGGATCCATCCATGGGCAGCATGTGAACCACTGGCTGGGGGAGGTTAGCCCCCAGCTCCACCCCTTCTGCCTGAGGCCCTGTCCTTCTGCACCCCCGACAGACCAGAGCCCTCCCCCACTGCAGCCCTGGGAGAGCAGGCAGGCGGTGCGGTCCGAGCCAGGGCCACCCCACAGGGAGACTGGAGCCGTGCCAAGCGGAGGCGGGGAGGGGGCTGAGGGTGGAGTGTAGGCGGAGTTATGCCTGGCTGTTTGGAGAGGCACAGCCTCCCCCAGCCTATAATACTCACCACCCATGGACCCATCTGACTGAATGTAAATAGAAAAAAAAAGATCTCACAAAACTAAGTGATTGGGCAACAAAATGGCAAATGAAATTTAATGTGGATAAATGTAAAGTAATGCACGTTGGAAAAAATAACCCCAACTATACATACAATATGATGGGGGCTAATTTAGCTACAATGAATCAGGAAAAAGATCTTGGAGTCATCGTGGATGGTTCTCTGAAGACGTCCACGCAGTGTGCAGAGGCGGTCAAAAAAGCAAACAGGATGTTAGGAATCATTAAAGAGGGGATAGAGAATAAGATGGAGAATATATTATTGCCCTTATATAAATCGATGGTACGCCCACATCTTGAATACTACATACAGATGTGGTCTCCTCATCTCAAAAAAGATATACTGGTACTAGGAAAGGTTCAGAGAAGGGCAACTAAAATGATTAGGGGTTTGGAATGGGTCCCATATGAGGAGAGATTAAAGAGGCTAGGACTTTTCAGCTTGGAAAAGAGGAGACTAAGGGGGGATATGATAGAGGTGTATAAAATCATGAGTGATGTGGAGAAAGTAGATAAGGAAAAGTTATTTACTTATTCCCATAATACAAGAACTAGGGGCCACCAAATGAAATTAATGGGCAGCAGGTTTAAAACAAATAAAAGGAAGTTCTTCTTCACACAGCACACAGTCAACTTGTGGAACTCCTTGCCTGAGGAGGTTGTAAAGGCTAGGACTATAACAGTGTTTAAAAGAGAACTGGATAAATTCATGGTGGTTAAGTCCATTAATGGCTATTAGCCAGGATGGGTAAGGAATGGTGTCCCTAGCCTGTTTGTCAGAAGGTGGAGATGGATGGCAGGAGAGAGATCACTTGATCATTACCTGTTAGGTTCATTCCCTCTGGGGCACCTGGCATTGGCCACTGTCGGTAGACAGGATACTGGGCTAGATGGACCATTGGTCTGACCCAGTACGGCCGTTCTTATGTTCTTAAAATGTCTCCCTGACCTCTGTCTACCCAGGTTCATATTCCATGCCCATCACAGTTTCTAGCTAAAGCCCCCACTACCATAGAATCTGAGTACCTCACTCCTGAATATATTTATCCTCCCAACTCACTTGTGCTCCAGGGAAGTGGTATCTCCATTTTACAGATCATAGAATATCAGGGTTCGAAGGGACCTCAAGAGGTCATCTAGTCCAACCCCCTGCTCAAAGCAGGACCAGTCCCCAGACAGATTTTTGCCCCAGATCCCTAAATGGCCCCCTCAACCTCAACTCACAACCCTGGGTTTAGCAGGGCAATGCTCAAACCACTGAGCTATCCCTCTCCTATAAAGTGCTGAGGTCCAGAGACAGAAGTGCCTTGCTCAAAGTCACACACAAAATCTGTGGTAGGGCAGAGAATTTAATTCAGGCCTCTGAAGCACCCTAACCACTGGACCATCCTTTCTCTCAAGTTGTATGAGAATGCTTTACTCTCCATTCACAGCTATAGAGGGGCTTCTGTAGATTTGAAGCAGTGGTTCTCAACGTGAGGCCCAATCATCACACAGTTGCAGCCCATGTGACATCTTCAGGGCCATACAGGTAGAATTGGATGTGGCCCACAATGGTCAATAGGTTGAGAACCACTGATTTAGAGTATGGGCAGGGTAATTCCAGGGAGCTGGTGTGCCCTGCAACACAGCTGTACTAGATTCGGGTCCCCCGCTCCCAACAGCAGAGGATCCTAACTCATAGCTGAGAATCTAGAAACTGTGGGTACATCTACACAGCCTGTGGAAATGAGCCTCCCAACCTGGGTCGATAGACTTGGGCTTGTGGAGCTCATGCCACCATGCTAAAAATAGCAGTGTAGACATTGCAGCTTAAGCTCAGACTCCTGAAGCCCAACCCCCTTCCTGGGCTTCAGAGCCCAAGCTCTAGCCCGAGCTGCAACT
>NW_020702661.1:0-1272 GCF_002925995.2 Terrapene triunguis | reverse complement strand
GTCTCTGTACACAGAGAGCTGTTACCCTTCCCTTTATAGTTATGACAGGAGGTTGTAAAGGCTTGGACTATAACAGCGTTTAAAAGAGAACTGGATACATTCATGGTGGTTAAGTCCATTAATGGCTATTAGCCAGGATGGGTAAGGAATGGTGTCCCTAGCCTCTGTTTGTCAGAGGGTGAAAATGGATGGCAGGGGAGAGATCACTTGATCATTACCTGT
This sequence comes from Terrapene triunguis, assembly GCF_002925995.2. Lineage (NCBI taxonomy): Eukaryota > Metazoa > Chordata > Testudines > Emydidae > Terrapene > Terrapene triunguis. The sequence goes on along the minus strand of NW_020702661.1, from coordinate 1,050 downwards.
TAGGTTCACTCCCTCTGGGGCACCTGGCATTGGCCACTGTCGGTAGACAGGATACTGGGCTAGATGGACCATCGGTCTGACCCAGTACGGCCGTTCTTATGTTCTTAAAATGTCTCCCTGACCTCTGTCTACCCAGGTTCATATTCCATGCCCATCACAGTTTCTAGCTAAGGCCCCCACTACCATAGAATCTGAGTACCTCACTCCTGAATATATTTATCCTCCCAACTCCCTTGTGCTCCAGGGAAGTGGTATCTCCATTTTACAGATCATAGAATATCAGGGTTGGAAGGGATCTCAAGAGGTCATCTAGTCCAACCCCCTGCTCAAAGCAGGACCAGTCCCCAGACAGATTTTTGCCCCAGATCCCTAAATGGCCCCCTCAACTCACAACCCTGGGTTTAGCAGGGCAATGCTCAAACCACTGAGCTATCCCTCCCCTATAAGGTGCTGAGGTCCAGAGAAAGAAGTGCCTTGCTCAAAGTCACACAGAAAATCTGTGGTAGGGCAGAGAATTTAATTCAGGCCTCTGAAGCACCCTAACCACTGGACCATCCTTTTTCTCAAGTTGTATGAGAATGCTTTACTCTCCATTCACAGCTATAGAGGGGCTTCTGTAGATTTGAAGCAGTGGTTCTCAACGTGAGGCCCAATCATCACACAGTTGCAGCCCATGTGAAATCTTCAGGGCCATACGGTAGAATTGGATGTGGCCCACAATGGTCAATAGGTTGAGAACCACTGATTTAGAGTATGGGCAGGGTAATTCCAGGGAGCTGGTGTGCCCTGCAACACAGCTGTACTAGATTCGGGTCCCCCGCTCCCAACAGCAGAGGATCCTAACTCATAGCTGAGAATCTAGAAACTGTGGGTACATCTACACAGCCTGTGGAAATGAGCCTCCCAACCTGGGTCGATAGACTTGGGCTTGTGGGGCTCATGCCACCATGCTAAAAATAGCAGTGTAGACATTGCAGCTTAAGCTCAGACTCCTGAAGCCCACCCCCCTTCCTGGGCTTCAGAGCCCAAGCTCTAGCCCGAGCTGCAACT
>NW_020702660.1:0-1272 GCF_002925995.2 Terrapene triunguis | reverse complement strand
GTCTCTGTACACAGAGAGCTGTTACCCTTCCCTTTATAGTTATGACAGGAGGTTGTAAAGGCTTGGACTATAACAGCGTTTAAAAGAGAACTGGATACATTCATGGTGGTTAAGTCCATTAATGGCTATTAGCCAGGATGGGTAAGGAATGGTGTCCCTAGCCTCTGTTTGTCAGAGGGTGAAAATGGATGGCAGGGGAGAGATCACTTGATCATTACCTGTTAGGTTCACTCCCTCTGGGGCACCTGGCATTGGCCACTGTCGGTAGACAGGATACTGGGCTAGATGGACCATCGGTCTGACCCAGTACGGCCGTTCTTATGTTCTTAAAATGTCTCCCTGACCTCTGTCTACCCAGGTTCATATTCCATGCCCATCACAGTTTCTAGCTAAGGCCCCCACTACCATAGAATCTGAGTACCTCACTCCTGAATATATTTATCCTCCCAACTCCCTTGTGCTCCAGGGAAGTGGTATCTCCATTTTACAGATCATAGAATATCAGGGTTGGAAGGGATCTCAAGAGGTCATCTAGTCCAACCCCCTGCTCAAAGCAGGACCAGTCCCCAGACAGATTTTTGCCCCAGATCCCTAAATGGCCCCCTCAACTCACAACCCTGGGTTTAGCAGGGCAATGCTCAAACCACTGAGCTATCCCTCCCCTATAAGGTGCTGAGGTCCAGAGAAAGAAGTGCCTTGCTCAAAGTCACACAGAAAATCTGTGGTAGGGCAGAGAATTTAATTCAGGCCTCTGAAGCACCCTAACCACTGGACCATCCTTTTTCTCAAGTTGTATGAGAATGCTTTACTCTCCATTCACAGCTATAGAGGGGCTTCTGTAGATTTGAAGCAGTGGTTCTCAACGTGAGGCCCAATCATCACACAGTTGCAGCCCATGTGAAATCTTCAGGGCCATACGGTAGAATTGGATGTGGCCCACAATGGTCAATAGGTTGAGAACCACTGATTTAGAGTATGGGCAGGGTAATTCCAGGGAGCTGGTGTGCCCTGCAACACAGCTGTACTAGATTCGGGTCCCCCGCTCCCAACAGCAGAGGATCCTAACTCATAGCTGAGAATCTAGAAACTGTGGGTACATCTACACAGCCTGTGGAAATGAGCCTCCCAACCTGGGTCGATAGACTTGGGCTTGTGGGGCTCATGCCACCATGCTAAAAATAGCAGTGTAGACATTGCAGCTTAAGCTCAGACTCCTGAAGCCCACCCCCCTTCCTGGGCTTCAGAGCCCAAGCTCTAGCCCGAGCTGCAACT
>NW_020702659.1:0-2283 GCF_002925995.2 Terrapene triunguis | reverse complement strand
AATACTTATAGTGCAATGAACAGAAAATTTAGGCTTGATTCCTAGTTTCTTCATTTCTTGTGCTTGGGGTAGGGATGAGAGGGGAAAGTTGAGGCTATGGAGGTGCCTGCCCAGCCCTCAGTGTAAATTAGAGCAGCCTTATGGCTCAGGGCTGCTCTAACTTATATTCTGCTTCCCCAAGTCCTAATAGGCCTTGGAAAGCACAGAGTAGCTACAGTCTACACTCTACAGAGTGCACTCTGACCAACCCTCAATCTGCCCCTGAATTCAGGGGCTGGGATCAGGGCTAGTATAGAGTCCTGAAACCAGTTCTTACACTGGGTGGAGAGGGCTCCTCCATGGGGGGAGGGAGGTATTCTGAGGGGTCAGCTTCTGCCCATTGTAAGCCCCCTTCACATTGTCAGAGGGGTGCAGACTTCTGCAGTTGCACACAACCAGAATTTCATGGGGGTCTGCAAACACTTTCATGGGGGTCTGCAAGTTCAGGATCCATCCATGGGCAGCATGTGAACCACTGGCTGGGGGAGGTTAGCCCCCAGCTCCACCCCTTCTGCCTGAGGCCCTGTCCTTCTGCACCCCCGACAGACCAGAGCTCTCCCCCACTGCAGCCCTGGGAGAGCAGGCAGGCGGTGCGGTCCGAGCCAGGGACCGCACCGGGAGACTGGAGCCATGCCAAGCGGAGGTTGGGGGGGCTGAGGGTGGAGTGTGGGTGGAGTTATACCTGGCTGTTTGGAGAGGCACAGCCTCCCCCAGCTTATAATACTCACCACCCATGGACCCATCTGACTGAATGTAAATAGAAAAAAAAAGATCTCACAAAACTAAGTCATTGGGCAACAAAATGGCAAATGAAATTTAGTGTGGATAAATGTAAAGTAATGCACGTTGGAAAAAATAACCCCAACTATACATACAATATGATGGGGGCTAATTTAGCTACAACGAATCAGGAAAAAGATCTTGGAGTCATCGTGGATGGTTCTCTGAAGACGTCCACGCACTGTGCAGAGGCGGTCAAAAAAAGCAAACAGGATGTTAGGAATCATTAAAGAGGGGATAGAGAATAAGACGGAGAATATATTATTGCCCTTAAATAAATCGATGGTACGCCCACATCTTGAATACTACATACAGATGTGGTCTCCTCATCTCAAAAAAGATATACTGGTACTAGCAAAGGTTCAGAGAAGGGCAACTAAAATGATTAGGGGTTTGGAACGGATCCCATATGAGGAGAGATTAAAGAGGCTAGGACTTTTCAGCTTGGGAAAGAGGAGACTAAGGGGGGATATGATAGAGGTGTATGAAATCATGAGTGATGTGGAGAAAGTAGATAAGGAAAAGTTATTTACTTATTCCCATAATACAAGAACTAGGGGCCACCAAATGAAATTAATGGGCAGCAGGTTTAAAACAAATAAAAGGAAGTTCTTCTTCACACAGCACACAGTCAACTTGTGGAACTCCTTGCCTGAGGAGGTGTCAAGGCTGTATCCCCACTTTGAACTTTAGGGTTCAAATGTAGGGGCCTGCATGAAAACTTCTAAGCTTATCTACCAGCTTAGCTTTGGTCCGCTGCCACCATCACAAGAATTCCCTCCCTGGGAAGCCTTGAGAAACCTTTCACCAATTCCCTGGTGAACACAGATCCAAACCCCCTTGGATCTTAAAACAAGGAGAAATTAACCATCCCCCCTCCTTCCTCCCACCCTCCTTTCACCAACTCCTGGTGAATGCTGATCCAAACCCCCTTGGATCTTAAAACAAGGAGAAATCAATCTGGTTCTTAAAAAAGAAGGCTTTTAATTAAAGAAAAAGGTAAAAATCATCTCTGTAAAATCAGTATGGAGAATACTTTACAGGGTAATCAAACTTAAAGAGCTCAGAGGACCCCCCTTTGTCTTAGGTTCAAAGTACAGCAAACAAAGATACACACTCTGGTAAAAAGGTACATTTACAAGTTGAGAAAACAAAGTGAATCTAAGACGCCTTGCCTGTCTTTTTACTTACTAGTTTGAAATAGGAGAGACTTGTTTAGAAAGATGGGGAGAACCTGGATTGATGTCTGATCCCTCTCAGTCCCAAGAGCGAACCACCCCTTAAAACAAAGAGCACACACAAAAGCCTTTCCCCCCCCCAAGATTTGAAAGTATCTTGCCCCCTTATTGGTCCTTCGGGTCAGGTGTCAGCCAGGTTACCCGAGCCTCTTAACCCTTTACAGGTAAAAGGATTTGGAGTCTCTGTACACAGAGAGCTGTTACCCTTCCCTTTATAGTTATGACA
>NW_020702658.1:0-5943 GCF_002925995.2 Terrapene triunguis | reverse complement strand
GTTCTAGGAGAAAACAGAGTTAATAAGACACATGTACCTTTAGACATGCTACTGATTATATAAAAACTAACAATATGTTTCATTCCAAGAACAATTGTTAACCAGTTAACTCTGGGAAACTTTCCCGGGAGAGTGCATCAGCCACTTTGTTAGAAGCTCCCGAAATGTGTTGTATTTCAAAATCAAAATCTTGGAGAGCTAAACTCCATCGAAGAAGTTTTTTGTTATTTCCCTTGGCGGTATGAAGCCACTGTAGCGCAGCATGGTCTGTTTGTAGTTGGAAACGCCGTCCCCAAACATATGGGCGTAGCTTTTCCAGCGCGTACACAATGGCGTAGCATTCCTTTTTGCTGATTGACCAGTGACTTTCCCTCTCAGACAGTTTTTTGCTGAGAAACACGACAGGATGGAATTCTTGATCCGGTCCTTCCTGCATTAAAACTGCTCCCACGCCTCGCTCGGAAGCATCTGTGGTTACTAGGAACGGTTTGTCAAAGTCTGGGGCCCTTAGCACAGGGTCAGACATGAGTGTTGCCTTAAGCTGGTTAAAGGCCTTTTGACACTTATCAGTCCACTGAACTGCATTTGGCTGTTTCTTTCTGGTTAGGTCTGTCAGCGGGGCGGCGATTTGGCTGTAGTGTGGTACAAATCGCCTATAATATCCGGCCAAGCCTAAGAAGGATTGGACCTGTTTCTTTGACTTTGGAACCGGCCACTTTTGGATAGCATCCACTTTGGCCTGTAGGGGATTTATAGTTCCTTGACCCACCTGGTGCCCCAGGTACGTCACTCTGTTTTGGCCTATTTGACACTTTTTAGCCTTAACAGTTAGTCCTGCCTGTCGGATGCGCTCGAAGACTTTTCCCAGGTGCTCCAGGTGTTCTGTCCATGAATCAGAAAAAATGGCCACATCATCGAGGTAGGCAACTTCAGATTCTCCCAATCCCGCTAAGAGACCATCTACAAGTCTTTGGAAGGTGGCGGGTGCATTTCGCAACCCGAAAGGGAGTACATTGAATTCATACACCCCTGCCTGGGTGACGAAGGCGGACCTTTCCTTAGCGGGTTCATCTAGTGGTACTTGCCAGTACCCTTTGGTTAAGTCTAAAGTAGAGATGAATTGGGCATGTCCCAATTTTTCCAATAGCTCATCTGTGCGTGGCATTGGATAGTTGTCAGGACGAGTTACAGCATTTAGCTTACGGTAGTCCACGCAAAAGCATATTTCCCCATCTGGTTTGGGAACTATAACCACTGGAGATGCCCATGCACTGGTAGAGGGGCGGATTATACCCATCTGTAGCATGTCCTGGATCTCCCTTTGTATAGCAGTTTGGGCATGAGGTGACTCCCGGTAGGGTGGGGTTCTAATTGGGTGAGCATTACCTGTGTCAATGGAGTGGTATGCCCGTTCGGTCCGTCCTGGAGTGGCTGAGAAAATCGGTGCAAAGCTTGTGCACAGCTCCTTGATCTGCTGTCGCTGCAGACGTCCCAGGGTCGTGGAGAGGTTCACCTCTTCCACGCCACCATTCCTTGTTCCTTCGTAGTAGACACCTGCAGGCCACTCCGCGTCATCTGTTTCCTGGGCTGTAAACTGGCAAACGTTTAATCCTCTGGAATAAAAGGGCTTAAGAGAATTAACATGGTATACCTTAGGCTTTATGTTGGAGGTGGGGGAGGCTATGAGATAGTTAACAGCTCCTAGGCGCTCCTGGACCGTGAATGGTCCTTCCCACGACGCTTCCATTTTATGAGCCTGGAGCGCCTTTAAGACCATGACTTGGTCTCCTACTTTGAAGGACCGTTCTCTGGAATGTTTATCATACCAGGCCTTTTGCTCTTTCTGAGCATCCTTTAGGTTTTCTTTAGCAAGGGCTAAAGAGTGTCGGAGGGTGTTTTGTAGGTTGCTTACAAAGTCTAGAATGTTAGTTCCTGGAGAAGGCGTAAACCCCTCCCATTGCTGCTTCACCAACTGTAATGGCCCCTTAACCTCGCGGCCATACACAAGTTCAAATGGTGAAAACCCTAAACTGGGATGTGGTACAGCCCTGTAGGCAAAAAGCAACTGCTGCAACACTAGGTCCCAATCATTGGAGTGTTCATTTATGAATTTACGTATCATGGCCCCCAAAGTTCCATTAAACCTCTCCACCAGACCATTGGTTTGATGGTGATGAGGGGTGGCAACCAAGTGATTCACCCCATGAGCTTCCCACAGGTTTTTCATGTTCCCTGCCAGGAAATTTGTTCCCGAATCTGTAAGGATGTCGGAGGGCCAACCTACCCTGGCAAAAATGTCTGCTAATGCCTGGCACACACTTTTAGTCTTGGTGTTGCTTAAGGGTACAGCTTCCGGCCATCGGGTAGCAAAATCCATGAAAGTCAGTACGTACTGCTTTCCTCTGGGTGTCTTCTTTGGGAAAGGACCCAGAATATCCACAGCTACTCGCTGAAATGGGACCTCAATTATGGGTAGTGGCTGGAGAGGGGCTTTAACCTGGTCTTGGGGCTTTCCCACTCGTTGGCACACCTCACAAGACCGGACATAATTAGCAACGTCCTTGCCCATTCCCTCCCAGTGGAAGGACTTCCCCAACCGGTCTTTGGTTCTGTTCACCCCAGAATGGCCACTGGGATGATCATGGGCTAAGCTCAAGAGCTTTACCCGATACTTAGTGGGAACTACCAACTGTCTTTGAGGATGCCAGTCTTCCTGGTGCCCACCAGAAAGAGTCTCCTTGTATAAAAGTCCTTTTTCTACAACAAACCGGGATCGATTAGAAGAGCTGAGAGGCGGTGGGGTGCTCCGTGCCGCCGCCCAAGCTTTCTGAAGGCTGTCATCTGCTTCCTGCTCGGCCTGGAACTGCTCCCTTGATGCTGGAGACATCAGTTCCTCCTTGGACTGTGGACTGGGGCTTGGTCCCTCTGGAAGCGATGCAGGTGCTGGGGCTGTTTCCACTGACCGTGAACCGCTGTCCGCTGGTGCACTATGTGGTATCTCAGGCTCTGGCTGAGCCTCTTGGGTAGGGTTATCTGCTGCTTCCGCCAGTTCAGGCTCGCTGGTGCCCTCTGGCATTGGAGTTGTAGACGGGTTTGCAAGCGCTGGACTCCGTGCCGGCAATGGTTCTGGTGCTGGTTGCGTTGTCAGTTCCGGTTCCGGGACTGGCTTTGGCTGGGTCTCTGGGATTGGATCCACTACGGCTGTTGCAGTCGTTGGCAGGGGATCCGGTTCCACCACCTGTGTTTGGGTCTCCGGTAACACCGACGGGGCTCTGGTGGACGGCTCAGGAACAGGGATGGGGGTGAAAGCTTGCTTAGCCTGGCTGCGGGTGACTATTCCCACCCTCTTGGCTAGCTTCACATGGTTGGCCAAGTCTTCCCCCAGCAGCATGGGGATGGGATAATTGTCATAGACTGCAAAAGTCCACATTCCTGCCCAGCCCTTGTACTGGACATGCAACTGGGCTGTAGGCAAGGTTACAGACTGTGACACGAAGGGTTGAATTGTCACTGTAGCCTCCAGGTTGATGAGTTTGGGGTCCACTAGGGATTGGTGGATAGTTGACACTTGTGCCCCAGTGTCCCTCCAAGCGATAACCTTCTTTCCGCCCACTCTCAAGGTTTCCCTTCGCTCCGAGGGTATGAGAGAGGCATCTGGGTCTGGGGATCTTTGGTGTGATTGGGGTGTAATGAACTGTAATCGGTTGGGGTTCTTGGGGCAGTGAGCCTTTATATGCCCCAGTTCATTACATTTAAAACATCGCCCTGCTAAGGTATCACCGGGGCGATGTTGGTTGGTGGAGACTGGTGGGGTGGGGTGAGAAGGCGTCTGGGGTTTCCCTTGGGATGTGGGTGGGGCCTTGGGTTGTCCCCGGTGGTAAGGTTTTGTTTCGGCTTGCCCCTTCTGATATTCGCTCCAACTGCTACTAGCTTTTTTCTTTTCTGTCACCTCCACCCATTTGGCTCCAATCTCCCCCGCCTCGGTTACAGTTTTGGGCTTCCCATCTAGGATGTACCTTTCTATTTCCTCAGGAACACCCTCTAAAAACTGCTCCATTTGCAATAGGAAGGGCAACTCTTCCGTAGATTTAACATTTGCTCCTGATATCCAGGCATCCCAATTTTTCCCAATGTGGTAGGCATGTCGGGTAAATGACACATCGGGTTTCCACCTTAGGGCTCTGAACCGCCGACGGGCATGCTCAGGTGTTAGCCCCATTCTGATTCTGGCCTTGTTTTTAAAAAGTTCATAACTGTTCATGTGTTCCTTAGGCATTTCAGCCGCCACCTCTGCTAAGGGTCCACTGAGCTGCGGCCTCAGCTCTACCATGTACTGGGTTGGAGGGATGTTGTATCCAAGGCAGGCCCTTTCAAAATTTTCTAAGAAGGCCTCAGTATCATCGCCTGCCTTGTAGGTAGGGAATTTCCTGGGATGGGAAGTGGTACCTGGAGAGGAGTTGTTAGGATGGTCTGATGCACCCTGCCTAGTCCTTGCTGCTTCCAGTTCCATCTCTTTTTCTTTCAGCTCCATCTCTCTTTTATGGGCCTCCTGTTTGGCTTTTTCTTCTCTTTCATGGGCCTCCTGTTTGGCTTTTTCCAGCTCCATTTCTCTCTTGTGGGCCTCCTCTTTGGCTTTCTCTTCTCTGTCTCTCAGCTCCATCTCTCTCTTGTGGGCCCCCTCTTTGGCTCTCTCTTCTCTGTCTCTCAGCTCTATCTCTTTTTCTTTCAGCTCCATAGCTCTCTTGTGGGCCTCCTCTTTAGCTTTTTCTTCTTTGGTAGTCATTTTCCTGGTTTTCTTGTGCTGGGTCACACCCCTCTGCAGTTGACTGAAACTGGGATGTACTTAGCTCTGGCTGCTGCTGAGTTAACAGAGACTTTCTAACAAGCTACTCCCGAGGATGTAAAAAGAAAAAAAAAAACAATTCAACTTGTAAATTATCTTTACCAGTCAGTCAAAGTTTGCTCCCTTTGAACCCTTCTCTTAACAAAGGACCTCGTTAAAAAAAACTTAACACCTCTGCCTTCAGGCAAGGAGAGATAAGATATGCATCTACCTTCAGCTCTGCTTTCCAAGCAGCTAGAAGGAAAAAAAAATCTCTTACTGGCTTTTGGGTTTAAACGATCTCCACCGCTGCCAACATGTCAAGGCTGTATCCCCACTTTGAACTTTAGGGTTCAAATGTAGGGGCCTGCATGAAAACTTCTAAGCTTATCTACCAGCTTAGCTTTGGTCCGCTGCCACCATCACAAGAATTCCCTCCCTGGGAAGCCTTGAGAAACCTTTCACCAATTCCCTGGTGAACACAGATCCAAACCCCCTTGGATCTTAAAACAAGGAGAAATTAACCATCCCCCCTCCTTCCTCCCACCCTCCTTTCACCAACTCCTGGTGAATACAGATCCAAACCCCCTTGGATCTTAAAACAAGGAGAAATCAATCTGGTTCTTAAAAAAGAAGGCTTTTAATTAAAGAAAAAGGTAAAAATCATCTCTGTAAAATCAGTATGGAGAATACTTTACAGGGTAATCAAACTTAAAGAGCTCAGAGGACCCCCCTCTGTCTTAGGTTCAAAGTACAGCAAACAAAGATACACACTCTGGTAAAAAGGTACATTTACAAGTTGAGAAAACAAAGTGAATCTAAGACGCCTTGCCTGTCTTTTTACTTACTAGTTTGAAATAGGAGAGACTTGTTTAGAAAGATGGGGAGAACCTGGATTGATGTCTGATCCCTCTCAGTCCCAAGAGCGAACCACCCCTTAAAACAAAGAGCACACACAAAAGCCTTTCCCCCCCCCAAGATTTGAAAGTATCTTGCCCCCTTATTGGTCCTTCGGGTCAGGTGTCAGCCAGGTTACCCGAGCCTCTTAACCCTTTACAGGTAAAAGGATTTGGAGTCTCTGTACACAGAGAGCTGTTACCCTTCCCTTTATAGTTATGACA
>NW_020702657.1:0-6996 GCF_002925995.2 Terrapene triunguis | reverse complement strand
AAACATGGAAGAACTCTGGTTCATATATAGGCCTAATGACGTCATCAGTTCCCTCCTTTGAGAATACTCAACAAACTTTTGGCTGAGTTTTCTCATATTCTGTAGACAAGATATGATTGAGTGCCATAGAGCTGGGGTTCTCAATGAGAGGGTATGCTGGGATTTCTGGGGAATGGGGGGCACAAAGCTTACGGAGGAGCAATTTAAAACAAGCAATCAGGAGGAGGGTGACCAGGCACAGTACCACACCTGTGAGTAGGAGACACACAAGGCTATTTCCCAGTCCTCCCAGGTTGGGCAACCAACTCCAAAGGGAATCAAAAACTGTGGGTTCCCTTTCCTGGGCCTTCCACTGCTCAAAAGCCTGTTCGGCTGACAGGACGTGCTTGTTAATGTCCTGTGAGTTTTCTGGGACATAAGTACAACATTCACTCCCAATAAGGGCACAAACTCCGCCCTGGGAGGCTAAAACATAATCTAAGGCCTGTCTGTTTTGCAGGGACAGCAACCGGAGCTGGTAAAGTTCTGAATTAAGGCTTTTCTCTATGGCCAAGGTCTCATTGGCATACTTGGTGAGAAACACAGAGAGCCTACGATAAAACTGAGCCAGTCGTCCCACCCCATAGGATGGGAGAAAGATCATACCCAATCTGTCTCCTTCTGAAATGGGCTCTGGGGTGGCATACAAAGATCTATGCTGCCTAGGGCGGCCAGGGGGCAGTTTAGGGAAAACACGAAGGGGAGGGGCAAGATATCCTAGGTAGCAGCTTCCATACCACCGATGCGGTAACCACTTGTAGGCAGAGGTACCGCAAATATAAAAGGAGTGGCCATTCCCTACCAAGCCATTATAACCGCTACTCCACCTATTTGCTTGTCTGGCATTCAACGATCCGAGCCGGGCGGTAGAGTTGGATTTGCCTTTAACATAGACAGGGATGAAAGTGTCACTGTCAGGGGATAAATAATACTGACAGGTGCTATTCCCAGCAAACCAGGTGTGATTGCTGGACTTAAACTGTCGATAGCACACCAAACCAGGGGCCACTGGCCGCAACCTAATAGGGGAAGGGATATACGTTGAGTTGGCCTGCGGCTTCCAGGGGTCGTCCCTTAACGCATACTGGGACTCAATAGTACAGTTCTGTGACAAGGGGGTACCTGAGACATTTTTCCCCCCTACTGAACCATCCCCAACAGATATCTGACCAATTCTGGGGAACTACCCTCCAGGGTAACCCTGCAGCATGGTGCGGGATTTGGGAGCATACCCAGCAGTTGGAGAGGTTAAACTTTTGGGCAAAGCAAACCTTCAGGGACTCATATGTGTTTGTCTCTAAGTTAGTAGGGATTCCTTTCCATCCTGCATGTGCCTGGGGGGAAACGGGAGTTAACAAGAGGAGTGTCTCTATGGCAAAGAGCACCACTGTGGCAGACCCTAGACCTGAACTCATATTGGGCAGGTGACCCTAGGGCCTAACAATCACAATTCCCCAAATACCCACAAAATAACAATTACCAATAGTAAGCAGATTAAAAACAACAGGGTCCAGGCCACCAGGTTAGGCCGGCCCTGTGAAAATAAACACAACCAACGCTCAGAGGTCTCGCGGGGAGTGCGCTGTGACTGTCCAAAGAGAGCACAGGGCATTCCCAGCAGACACTATTGTCGCCTGAATAACAGCTTAAGTCCTAGATCGTCGCTGGCAGTCTTCTCTGCAGGCTGGACGGTCCACCGTTCAGGAGCAGGCACTGCTTTCAGGCGAGAGTGATGAATCCAGTTCTTGTGTCCCTCAACCTTTGCCGCTGTATGGGAGACCAGCAGGACGGTGTGAGGTCCCTTCCACTTCTCCTGGAGAGGCTCGTCCTTCCAGGTCCGAACGAGTACGGAGTCACCTGGCTGCAAGGAGTGGATCGGGGCATCCAGCGTGAGAGGCTGCAAATCTTTGGTATACCTGTGGAGAGAACAAAGAACAGCAGACAGAGAGCAGATGTACTGAGATAAGAAGCCACACCCCATTTCCCACTCCCCTGCCAGAACCGGTGTACCGTTCATAGGCCATGCCCTTCCAAACATAATCTCGAAGGGACTGAGCCCTAACCTGCCCTTAGGGAGAGCGCGAATGCGGAGCAAAACAAGGGGCAAAGCATCAGGCCACTTAAGGGAAGCCTCTTGGCAAACCTTTGAGAGGTGCCGCTTAAGAGTCTGATTTGTACGCTCCACTACCCCACTGGCCTGCGGTCGCCATGGCGTGTGAAGCTTCCAGGGGATCTGTAGGGCATCCGATATCTTCTGAACGACTTGGGATGTGAAGTGTGTTCCATTATCAGATTCCATCCACTGGGGAAGCCCGAAGCGAGGAATGATCTCCTTGACAAATTTGAGAGCCACTGTCTTGGCAGTGTTGTTACGACATGGGAAGGCCTCAGGCCATCCGCTGAATCGATCTACCAAGACAAGGAGGTATCTGAATCCTTGGGTCCGGGGGAACTCAGTAAAATCTATTTGCCAAACCAGTCCCGGGCCTGGGGTAGGCTCCAAAGTGGCTGGCAACACTGACACTCCCGGTCGAGGGTTGTTCTTCTGGCAGACTAAACATTCAGCCTGCACCTGGGAGGCCAGAGGTCTAAGTCCAGAGGTTAAAAAATATTTACCCATTAGCTGAGAGAGAGCCTCTCTCCCTGCGTGAGTGGTTTGATGTAGCTGCTGCAACACCGGCCAAATTAGGCCCTTTGGTAATAGGATCTTTCCTTCCAGGGAGTGGAACCACCCCTCTTTTTCCTGGAGACCGAGCCTGCCTGCCAGGTTCCTTTCTTCGCCAGAATACTGAGGGGTCGGGAGCTCCCCCACTGATGGGATGAGGGCATGCATATGGGCATCTTCAGCTTCCAATGGTTCCAGGGTAGCAGCTCGCTTGGCCTCCCTATCCGCTCTAGCATTACCTCTGGCCACATCTTGCTCTTCCTTTTGATGAGCCTTGCAGTGTACCACTGCTACTGCTGAGGGGAGCTGTACTGCTTCTAAAAGCCGGAGAATCTGGGATCCATGTTTGACAGGAGAGCTTTGAGCTGTCAACATTCCTCGTTGCTTCCATAAACCAGCATGGGCGTGTAGTACTCCAAAGGCATATCTGGAATCAGTAAAAATGTTAACTCTTTTCCCTTTTGACAGTTCAAGTGCACGGGTTAAGGCTACCAATTCAGCCAGCTGGGCTGATGTCCCAGCAGGTAAACCCTCTGCTTCCACAGTTTGGTGGACAGATACAACAGCATAGCCAGCCCTCCTTTGCCCATTTACAACTGTACTACTGCCGTCGGTATACCACTCAATCAGCATTCAGGAGGGGTTGATCTTTTAAGTCTGGGCGGCTGGAGTATTGAGCATCTATGACCTCCAAACAGTCGTGTTCCTGCTCTTCTGTCTCCGGTAACAAGGTAGCTGGGTTAAGGGAGGGACAGGTCTGTAAGGTAACTTCAGGATTTTCTACAAGCTTTGCCTGATACCGAGCTACCTGAGCCTGGGTAAGCCAGAGACCACCCTTAGTATCCAGCAGGGCTTGAACCATATGGGGAGTATACACTTGCACAGTTCCCCCCAGTGTCAGTTTCTCAGCTTCCCCAAGCACTAAGGCAGTTGCTGCGACCGCTCGCAAACATGCTGGCCATCCCTTAGCAACTTGATCCAGCTGTTTAGAGAAATATGCCACGGGACGTTTCCAGGTGCCTAATAACTGAATAAGCACTCCCAGGGCCACACCTTTCCTTTCATGCACATACAATTGGAATGGCTTAGTGAGGTCGGGCAAACCAAGGGCTGGAGCTTCCATCAGTTTCCTTTTTAAAACCTTAAATGCTTTGTCGGCTTCTGAGGACCAGTAAAAGGGGTCATGATCCGCTCCCTTAACACATTCATACAAGGGTTTAGCCCACAGTCCAAACTCTGGGATCCAAATCCTACAGAAGCCTGCCATACCCAGAAATGCCCTGAGCCGTTTAAGATTGCTTGGGATAGGAATTTGGCAGATAGCTTCCTTTCTTTCGTTCGAAAGCTGACGTTCCCCCTGCCTTATATAAAATCCTAAGTAGAGTACTTCTGGAAGGGCAATTTGAGCCTTACTCTGTGCTACTCGATATCCTCGGAGTCCAACAAAGTTCAGGAGGCTCACAGTGGCTTTAAGGCAAGAGGTTAGACCCACAGCAGCAATTAACAAGTCATCCACATATTGCAGGAGGAGGACTTTGTCCTCGTTGTCCCACTCCTCCAAGTCTCTAGCCAGGGCCTGGCTGAAAAGGGTGGGGGAATTTTTAAACCCCTGGGCCAGCACTGTCCAGCAAAGTTGCTTTCTAACCCTCCTCCTGTCCTCCCACTCGAAGGAGAAAATCTCCTGTGACTGGGGGTCAACCGGAATCGTGAAGAAAGCATCCTTTAAATCCAGGACTGAAAAATGGGTGTACTGCCCCCCTATAGAAGCCAACAATGTATACGGATTGGGAACAAGGGGGTGTAGAGTCTTAACCCGCTCATTAACTGCCCTCAGGTCCTGGACCAGCCGGTATGTGCCATTGGGCTTTTGTACAGGCAAGATAGGAGTGTTCCAAGCTGACTGGCATTCTCGAAGTACCCCGCACTTTAGGAACTGGTCTATAGTTTCCTGCAGTCCCTCTCTGGCCTCCTTTTTGATTGGATACTGCTTAATTCGCACTGGACCTTTTCCTGGCAAAAGCTGAACAGTAATAGGAGTATGATGGGCTGCCTTTCCTGGGATCCCTGATGCCCATACCAGAGGAAAAACCCGCTTCTCCCACTGACTCCACTCTGGGGCTTGCATAGCTGAGGGCTCAATTGCAAGTGTCATTATCCAGGCATTCTCTGGGGGTAAGGTGAGGCTTATTTCATCTTGAGTGAAATGCAGGGTAGCACCTAAGCGACAAAGCAGGTCCCGTCCCAATAGAGGCGTTGGACAATCGGGGAGGTAAACCAGTTTGTGAGATAGAGTTCTGTTTCCCAAAGCACATTCTGCTGGGGCATATACTGGGCACTTAGTTCCTTTCCCTGTTGCTCCCACCACAGTGAGGGAATCTGCCACAGGCAGCTGAAGGGGTTGGTTTACAGCAGTTCGTGCAGCTCCAGAGTCTATTAAAAAGTCTATGTCTGAATCTCCCACCCGCATTTTTCCTCGGGGTTCCGGGGGCAGGATAGTCCGTCTCCCCTGACACCCCTATTCTTGATCCTCTGCTGCCATCATAGGGGTACCTTCCCTTTCAGGGCACTCATTTTTCCAATGTCCCTCCTTTCGGCATATGGCACACTGATTGCGACCCAGACGCCTTTCTTGTAAGCCAGGGTGCCCACGCCCACGTCCTCTCATTCCCTGGCCTCTTCCACCTTCCTGAAATCTTCCCCTGCCACCAGCCTGTACTGCTGCAACCATCATTTTCACTTGCCTCTTTTCCTTTTCTCCTTCCCTAAGGCTGTAAGCCCTGTTTGCAGTTTCCAGAATCTGTGCCATTGTCATGCCCATCAAATCCTCCTTTTTCTGCAGTTTCCTTTTAATATCAGGGGTAGCACGACTGGTAAAGATACCCTTTATAATTGCCTCAGTAGCCTGATCATCGGGGTTTGCATTAGTAGTTTGCCTGATGGTATCCCGAATACGCTGCAGAAAAGCAACCGGACTCTCCTTTGGCTCCTGTACTAGCTCATATGGCTTAGCCCAATTGTTATATCTGACAGCTGAGTGTCGGAGACCATGTAATAGGAGCTCCTTGTATACAGTGAGACGGGTGAGATCTGCCGGCACGTTGGGATTCCATTGGGGGTCTGCTGTAGGGACCTGAGCTGCAGCAACAGGGACGTTTGCTGCATCTGCCTCATGTCTACACTGGGCCTCCTCCCGTGCCTTAGACACAACCTGATTTCGCTCCACCTCAGACAGCAGAGTCCGCATAAGGATATTACAGTCATCCCAATCAGGTTTATGACTCGCCAGATACCCTTCAAAAACCGAGATAAACTTGCTTGGATTCGTAGAGAATTCCCCTGCCTGTGTCTTAAAAGCTGCCAGATGCACCGGATTAAAAGGCACATGGGTGTAAACCTGCATTGTAGTGGCTCGGCGATTATCTGTTCCAGGGCGGGCTATCCGAGTCTCAGTAATCAATGGATAGAATCCCACCGAGGGGGCAATCTCTGGGACCTGAGGCACCCTGTCTTTATATGGTGGGGGTGTTGGAGCCGAAGGGGACACCGACTCTGCCATCACAACCGGGGGAGGGTTCTGGGGACTAACAGTAGTTACTACCGAACCTGTCGGAGTCAAATTACACCTTTGCAAAAGATCTGACCTATTTCTTAACAACATAAACAACTGTACATACGTATGTTCATTCCATTTACCCGTACGCTGACAAAACAAAAGCAATTGAAGGACCGTATTATAATTAAGTGATCCCTCCGGTGGCCACCTTTCCTGGTCCTCTAGCTGATATTGAGGCCAGTCTACTGTACAGAATCTTTTCAGTTTACTTTTAATCAACGGATCCGATCCAAACACTTTCCAGTTCACCAGAATGCATTCTAAGGGTGTACACCTTGCCCTGCCTACAGTACTCTGCCCCTGCCCCATATTAGGGAGACTCTGGGCATCCCCAAGTCAAAACAGGTAGACACTGGGCGTCCCCAGGTCAAGACAGATAAAGTCCCCACTGGACTATTCCTACCTTATCCACAGGACCGGTTCCCCACCGTCGCCCGCAGCTGCTTCTCCACTACTCAAGCGCGTTGCACCGTTGTACCCTCCAGGGTCGAGCAAACCACGTCTCCGCCGAGGCCCCCGATGAAGTCACCGGTGAGCTCTGGGCGTCGGTCGTCGCCGTAGTCCGTCGGCCTCCGAGAGGGGTCCGGGCAAGGCTAAATTTCAGCCTCGAGCCCACCCAGGGACGCCAAGACTGTTGCTGGCACAGAGGTGCCCGAGGCAAAGCAACAGGGGTTCGTTG
>NW_020702656.1:0-5410 GCF_002925995.2 Terrapene triunguis | reverse complement strand
GATCTGTGTTCACCAGGGAATTTGTGAAGAGTCTCTCAAGGCTACCCAGGGAAGGGAATTAGTGCTTGGGAGTGGTGGCAGCCAGACCAGATTTAAGTTGTTAATTGAGCTTAGAGCTTCTCATGCAGGTCCCCCACATCTGTACCCTAAAGTTTGGAGTCAGGAAGGAAACTTGACATGGTGAGCAGCCGTGAGGGATTTTTTAGGAACCAAAAGCCAGATTTTTTCCCCCTCCTTTGAGATGCTGGGGAAGCAGTGAAGGAGAGATACCCTGAAGGCAAACAGATAAGAGCTTCTAACAGAGAGCTTTTTGTTAGAAGGGAAGCTCCAGCTGTAATCACTGGAGGGTCATTAACATATTGCCAAGACAAGTCACAAAAACCTGGTTTGCTTCTTTTTTCCCCTAAAGAGTCACATTACAGTAACCAAAGATTCCAAGCTGTGTCCCCCCCCCCCCCCCCCCCCCCCCCCGCTAAGGTAGACCAGGGGGGAAATGTCAGGCAAAGGGGAAAAAAACTATGTAACAGGACCTAGAATTAGCCAAATTCCAGGCTGAGGAGAACAAAAAGGAACATGACAGAGAGATGGCCAGGGCTGAGGCTGCACACAAAAGAGCTATGGAGGGGAGGGAAAAAGAAGAAAAAGCCAAAGAGGATGCCCACAGAAGAGCTATGGAGGAGAAACAAAAAGAGATGGAGGAGGGAAAAAAAGAAAGACAGCAGGCACTGGAGTTAGCAAAGATTCAGGCAAATGCACTACCTAATCCTAACCATCCTCTACCAAAAGTCCACGGGTGGGAGCGACTATGTCCACAGTATACTGAATCCAGTGATATTGCTGAATATTTCCTCACCTTTGAGAGACTGTGCACCCTCCATACCATTCCTGAAGATCAAAAGATGACCACATTGGTAGCAAAATCGACTGGAAGAGCTCTGGACGTATTCAACAAGATGCCTATTGGGGAGGCTTCTGACTACGGTAAATTTAAGGATTTGGTTTTAAAACAATTTCAAGTTACACCTGACACTTACAGAGTCAAATTTAGAGCCCTTCAGAGAGGGCTTGGACTAAGTAATATGGCTTACACACACCAGATAAAGGATCTGTTAAAGAAATGGGTCGACGGCAGGGGTGTAACTACCTTTGAAGGAATGATTGATTTGATGACTCAGGAACAATTCATGAATGACCAAGGATCATATTAAACAGTGGTTATGGGATAAGAACATGGACTCAGTTGAAAGTCTTGCTTCTTACACTGATAAATACGAACAGTCCCAGGCCGCCAGTGAGGTGGGGAAAATCTACACAAAACGGGTGGAGGGAGCAGAGAGGAACAACCTAGGTCACAGTATGAGTGAAGATCAGAAGGGGAACCCTCAAACCACACCCTACCACCGGGGGCAGTCCAAGGCCCCACCTACATCCCAAGGTAAAACCCAAACCCCTTATCGTCCCACCACACCAGTCTCCAGCAACCCACCTCGCCCCGGTGATACCTTAGCAGGGCGATGTTTTAAATGTAATGAACTGGGACATATAAAGGCCCACTGTCCCAAGAACCCCAACCGATTACAGTTCATTACACCACAATCACACCCAAGATCCCCAGGCCCAGATGCCTCTCAAATACCCTCGGAGTGAAGGGAAACCTTGAGAGTGGGCGGAAAGAAGGTTATTGCGTAGAGGGACACTGGAGCACAAGTATCAACTATTCACCAATTCCTAGTGAACCCCAAATTCATCAACCCAGAGGCTCCGGTAACAATTCAACCCTTTATGTCACACTCTAACCTTGCCTACAGCCAAGTTGCCTGTCCAGTACAAGGGCTGGTCAGGAATGTGGACTTTTGCAGTCTATGACAATTATCCCATCCCCATGCTACTCGGGGAAGACTTGACCAACCATGTGAAGCTAGCCAAGAGGGTGGGAATGGTCACCCACAGCCAGGCTAAGCAAGCTTTCACACCTATCCCTGTTCCTGAGCCTTCCACCAGGGCCCCGTCTGTGTTACCAGAGACCCAGACAGAGGTGGTGGAGATGGATCTTCTACCCACAAGTGTTCCAGCTGTAGTGGAACCAACACCAGAACCATTGCCAGCACTGAGTACAGCGCTTGCAACTATAATGCCAGAGAGCACCAGCAAGCCTGAACTGGCAGAAGCAGCAGATAGTCCTACCCAAGAGGCTCAGCCAGAGCCTGAAATACCACATAGTGCACCAGCGGACAGCAGTTCACAGTCAATGGAAACAACAACCCCAGCACCTGCATCGCTTCCAGAGGGACCAAGCTCAAGTCCACAGTCCAAGGAGGAACTGATGTCTCAGCATCAAGGAATGACAGCCTTCAGAAAGCTTGGGCGGCGGCACGGAGCACCCCAATGCCTCGCAGCTGTTCTAACCGATCCCAGTTTGTTGTAGAACAAGGACTTTTATACAAGGAGACTCTTTCTGGCGGACACCAGGAAGACTGGCATCCTCAAAGACAGTTGGTAGTTCCAACTAAATACCGGGTAAAGCTCTTGAGCTTAGCCCATGATCATCCCAGTGGCCATTCTGGGGTGAACAGAACCAAAGACCGGTTGGGGAAGTCATTCCACTGGGAGGGAATGGGCAAGGACGTTGCTAATTATGTCCGGTCTTGTGAGGTGTGCCAACGAGTGGGAAAACCCCAAGACCAGGTCAAAGCCCCTCTCCAGCCACTCCCCATAATTGAGGTCCCATTTCAGCAAGTAGCTGTGGATATTCTGGGTCTTTTCCCAAAGAAGACACCCAGAGGAAAGCAGTACATACTGACTTTCATGGATTTTGCTACCCGATGGCCGGAAGCAGTAGCTCTAAGTAACACCAGGGCTAAAAGTGTGTGCCAGGCATTAGCAGACATTTTTGTAAGGGTAGGTTGGCCCTCCGACATCCTTACCAATTCGGGAACTAATTTCCTGGCAGGGACCATGAAAAACCTGTGGGAAGCTCATGGGGTGAATCACTTGGTTGCCACCCCTTACCACCATCAAACCAATGGCCTGGTGGAGAGGTTTAATGGAACTTTGGGGGCCATGATACGTAAATTCGTAAATGAACACTCCAATGATTGGGACCTAGTGTTGCAGCAGTTGCTTTTTGCCTACAGGGCTGTACCACATCCCAGTTTAGGGTTTTCACCATTTGAACTTGTGCATGGCCGCGAGGTTAAGGGGCCATTACAGTTGGTGAAGCAGCAATGGGAGGGGTTTACGCCTTCTCCAGGAACTAACATTCTAGACTTTGTAAGCAACCTACAAAGCACCCTCCGACACTCTTTAGCCCTTGCTAAAGAAAACCTAAAGGATGCTCAGGAAGAGCAAAAGGCCTGGTATGATAAACATTCCAGAGAACGGTCCTTCAAAGTAGGAGACCAAGTCATGGTCTTAAAGGTGCTCCAGGCCCATAAAATGGAAGCGTCGTGGGAAGGACCATTCACGGTCCAGGAGCGCCTAGGAGATGTTAACTATCTCATAGCATCCCCCACCTCCAACATAAAACCTAAGGTATACCATGTTAATTCTCTTAAGCCCTTTTATTCCCGAGAATTAAAGGTTTTCCAGTTTATAGCCCAGGAAACAGATGACGTGGAGTGGCCTGAAGGTGTCTACTACGAAGGAAAAAGTGACGGTGGCATGGAAGAGGTGAACCTCTCCGCGACCCTTGGACGTCTGCAGCGGCAGCAGATCAAGGAGTTGTGCACTAGCTTTGCGCCAATGTTCTCAGCCACCCCAGGACTGACCGAACGGGCATACCACTCCATTGACACAGGTAATGCTCACCCAATTAGAACCCCACCCTACCGGGAGTCACCTCATGCCCAAACTGCTGTAAAACGGGAGATCCAGGACATGCTACAGATGGGTATAATCCGCCCCTCTAACAGTGCATGGGCATCTCCAGTGGTTCTAGTTCCTAAACCAGATGGGCAAATACGCTTTTATGTGGACTACCGTAAGCTAAATGCTGTAACTCGTCCCGACAACTATCCAATGCCACGCACAGATGAGCTATTGGAGAAATTGGGACATGCCCAATTCATCTCTACCTTAGACTTAACCAAGGGGTACTGGCAAGTACCACTAGATGAACCTGCCAAGGAAAGGTCAGCCTTTGTCACCCAGGCAGGGGTGTATGAATTTAATGTGCTCCCTTTCGGGCTGCGAAATGCACCCGCCACCTTTCAAAGACTTGTAGATGGTCTCCTAGCAGGATTGGGAGAATCTTCAGTTGCCTACCTCGATGATGTGGCCATTTTTTCTGATTCATGGGCAGAACATCTGGAGCACCTGGAAAAAGTCTTTGAGCGCATCAGGCAGGCAGGACTAACTGTTAAGGCTAAAAAGTGTCAAATAGGCCAAAACAGAGTGACTTACCTGGGGCACCAGGTGGTTCAAGGAACGATAAATCCCCTACAGGCCAAGGTGGATGCTATCCAAAAGTGGCCTGTCCCAAAGTCAAAGAAACATGTCCAATCCTTCTTAGGCTTGGCCGAATATTATAGGCGATTTGTACCACACTACAGCCAAATTGCCGCCTCACTGACAGACCTAACCAAAAAGAAACAGCCAAATGCAGTTCAGTGGACTGATGAGTATCAGAAGGCCTTTAACCAGCTTAAGGCGACACTCATGTCTGACCCTGTGCTAAGGGCCCCAAAATTTGACAAACCATTCCTAGTAACTACAGATGCGTCCGAGCGTAGTGTAGGAGTAGTTCTAATGCAGGAAGGACCGGATCAAGATTTCCATCCTGTCGTGTTTCTCAGCAAGAAACTGTCTGAGAGGGACAGCCACCGGTCAATCAGTGAAAAAGAATGCTATGCCATTGTGTACGCCCTGGAAAAGCTACGCCCATACGTTTGAGGACGGCGTTTCCAACTACAAACCGACCATGCTGCGCTAACATGGCTTCATACCGCCAAGGGAAAAAACAAAAAACTTCTTCAGTGGAGTTTAGCTCTTCATGAATTTGACTTTGAAATTCAACACATTTCAGGGGCTTCTAACATGGCTGATGCACTCTCCCATGAAAGTTTCCCAGAATCAACTGGTTAAAATCGTCCTTGAAATGTGAAAAATCTTGTAGTTTTTACCTAAGTAGTAGTATATGTAAAGGTGCATGTGTTTTATTAATCTGTTTATTCTAAAGTTTAGAAAGAAATCACAGCCAGTGCGGTCCAACACTGTCTGAGATTTGGGGGGGCGTGTCATAAACAGATGGTTAAGGGTTAATGCCTCTTTTACCTATAAAGGGTTAAGAAGTTCACCTAGCCTAGCTGACACCTGACCAGAGGAACCAATGGGAGGACGAGATGGTTCAAAAGGAAGGAGGGAAGTTCCCTTTGTCTGGGTCAGTTTTCACTTTTGACCGGAGTGGGAAAGC
>NW_020702655.1:0-1960 GCF_002925995.2 Terrapene triunguis | reverse complement strand
GTGAAATCCACACCCCTGAGCAGCCTAGTTGAGCCAACAGAAGTCCCGGCCCCCTCCTGGAGACAGTGCAAGGTCAAAGAAAGAATTCTTCTATCGACCCAGCTATCACCTGTCGGAGATGGCATCCCGTTGGCATGGGGGTGTCTACATGGAAGCACCACAGCTGTGACGCAGTAGTGTTTTAAGTGTAGACAAGCCCTTAGTCACACATCCCAGGTGGTGTTTGGGATTCAGTTGGAACCAGAGGAGATGACAAAGTCATCTAGCTCCCTCTCTCTGGCACAGTCCGGTAAGCATAGCTCATGGGATTACCACAAGCAAGGTTTGGGGTTTGAGACCCCGGAGCCCTTCCTTTGTCTGGCTGCCACCGAGCCACTTAGTCAAAGGTGGGGAATTAGCTCAAGTGGAGGAGCAGTTGCTTTGCCTGTGAGAGGTTGTGGGATCAATGGCCGTATTCCCCAAGCTCTGCTGTGCATCTTCATCTTGTCTAGTGTGGTCAGCCCTTTGGCCTCCCTGTCCCTAGCAGTCAGACGGAAGATCAAAAGCCATCCTCCCCAGGCCTGCAGCTCGCCAGGGGCTCGAATCCACAACCTTGACCTCTTTTAGCACCAGGATCTGGCCAGCTGGGCGAGGCAGCCCCTGGGAAGCTCCTCAAAGTGTTCCACCAGCGTAGGCTCAGATGTGAAAAGCATGTGAAAGTTCATCAACTGTTGCAAGAAGTGAGAAAAGTGTATCATGGCCATTGTGAAATCCTTTCCTTTTCTTTCTTGGGGGGAGCATTAGGACGCTCTCTCTCTCTCTCTGTATGTGTGTGTGTTTGCGCATTTCCTATTTAGGGGCATGAGAAAATTTGGAAGGCTAGACAGGCTTCATGGGGGTGGCGTTAGCTCACCCGGAAAAGTGCTGGCTTTGCATGGGAGAGGTAGTGGGATTGCTCCCCATGTTCTCCAGCCTGCTCTCTTGGGGTGATGAATTGGCCCCTTTCTTGTTGAGCACCGACCACCCTTTGCCCCCTCCTCCGTGCTCCTCTGCACAAAGCTGATTGGCTAGGAGGGAGTGTCACGCAAGGACATTATGACTCCGCTCCCTGGGATGCATTGAGTGAATGAGCAGACTGGTGGGAGGCGCCTGATGCTGTCATAGCTGTAGGTCACGTAACCCACTCGGCCTCCTGAGCGCAGCCCATGATCGAGGCGTACAGACAGCTTGGAGTGAGCCAAAGCAGGGAAGGGCTGCGTGTGGCCATGTGTCTGTGGGTGTCCAGCCAGACCAAGGGAGGGCTGTTAACTGGACGCTGTGCCCGGGAGTTGGGGTGAGTCCAGTTGAGGATCCTGAGCTGGGTCTGCTCCTGGCTACGTTGGGTTAGATAAAAGTCTTAAGTGTGTTGCTTGTTCTTATTACTAACTCTTATCCCCATCACACACGTCCTGCAGGGACCATTGGTCTTTGTGCTGAGGCGTGTGGCTGCGATCCAGGACTATAAGTATCCCCCCTCTCCTCCCCGACACTGTTCTGCTTAAGAACCCAAAGCCCTCATTTTACCTGGCTGGCGCCTCGGCCTGGGGCCAAAGGTGGGGAATTAGCTTAAGTGGTAGAGGGCTCACTTTGCCTGTGAGAAGTAGCAGGATCGATGCCCACGTTCTCCAAGCGCTGACTTGCAGTTTCTTCTCCCTTCCCTCTTAGCCACTGTGGTCAGCCTGCCTGCCTCTTTCTTCTCCTGTGTTAGCTCCCTGTCATTAGCAGTAGGCAGAAGAGCAAAAGCCATCTCTCACCGTGCCTTAGTGGGTCACAACTGAGAATACCAAACTCAGGACAAACTGCTGAGAAATGGGGAAGACACACCCCAAAAGCGGTGGTTATTCTCCCATAAGATAAACCAAACCAGTAACAAAAGTAAACTTCTGTTTCACCACACTGGCTAACAAGAAGTCAGAAAAGCAGTCTCCTTAGGCATTTCAGT
>NW_020702654.1:0-1874 GCF_002925995.2 Terrapene triunguis | reverse complement strand
CCCAGCTATCACCTGTCGGAGATGGCATCCCGTTGGCATGGGGGTGTCTACATGGACGCACCACAGCTGTGACGCAGTAGTGTTTTAAGTATAGACAAGCCCTTAGTCACACATCCCAGGTGGTGTTTGGGATTCAGTTGGAACCAGTGGAGATGACAAAGTCATCTAGCTCCCTCTCTCTGGCACAGTCTGGTAAGCATAGCTCATGGGATTAGCACAAGCAAGGTTTGGGGTTTGAGATCCCGGAGCCCTTCCTTTGTCTGGCTGGCACCAAGCCACTCAGTCAAAGGTGGGGAATTAACTCAAGTGGAGGAGCAGTTGCTTTGCCTGTGAGAGGTTGTGGGATCAATGGCCGTATTCCCCAAGCTCTGCTGTGCATCTTCATCTTGTCTAGTGTGGTCAGCCCTTTGGCCTCCCTGTCCCTAGCAGTCAGACAGAAGATCAAAAGCCATCCTCCCCAGGCCTGCAGCTCGCCAGGGGCTCGAATCCACAACCTTGACCTCTTTTAGCACCAGGATCTGGCCAGCTGGGCGAGGCAGCCCCTGGGAAGCTCCTCAAAGTGTTCCACCAGCGTAGGCTCAGATGTGAAAAGCATGTGAAAGTTCATCAACTGTTGCAAGAAGTGAGAAAAGTGTATCATGGCCATTGTGAAATCTTTTCCTTTTCTTTCTTGGGGGGAGCATTAGGACGCTCTCTCTCTCTCTCTGTATGTGTGTGTGTTTGCGCATTTCCTATTTAGAGGCATGAGAAAATTTGGAAGGCTAGACAGGCTTCAGGGGGGTGGCGTTAGCTCACTTGCAAAAGTGCTGGCTTTGCATGGGAGAGGTAGTGGGATTGCTCCCCACGTTCTCCAGCCTGCTCTCTTGGGGTGATGAATTGGCCCCTTTCTTGCTGAGCACCGATCACCCTTTGCCCCTCCTCCATGCTCCTCTGCACAAAGCAGATTGGCTAGGAGGGAGTGTCACGCAAGGACATGATGACTCCGCTCCCTGGGATGCATTGAGTGAATGAGCAGACTGGTGGGAGGCGCCTGATGCTGTCATAGCTGTAGGTCACGTAACCCACTCGGCCTCCTGAGCGCAGCCCATGATCGAGGCGTACAGACAGCTTGGAGTGAGCCAAAGCAGGGAAGGGCTGCGTGTGGCCATGTGTCTGTGGGTGACCAGCCAGGCCAAGGGAGGGCTGTTAACTGGACGCTGTGCCCGGGAGTTGGGGTGAGTCCGGTTGAGGATCCTGAGCTGGGGCTGCTCCTGGCTACGTTGGGTTAGATAAAAGTCATGTTCTCTTCTTAAGTGTGTTGCTTATTCTTATTACTAACTCTTATCCCCGTGACACACGTCCTGCAGGGACCATTGGTCTTTGTGCCAAGGCAGGTGGCTGCAATCCAGGACTATAAGTATCCCCCCTCTCCTCCCTGACACTGTTCTGCTTAAGAACCCAAAGCCCTCAGTTTACCTGGCTGGCGCCTCGGCCTGGGGCCAAAGGTGGGGAATTAGCTTAAGTGGTAGAGGGCTCACTTTGCCTGTGAGAAGTAGCAGGATCGATGCCCACGTTCTCCAAGCGCTGACTTGCAGTTTCTTCTCCCTTCCCTCTTAGCCACTGTGGTCAGCCCTGCCTGCCTCTTTCTTCTCCTGTGTTAGCTCCCTGTCATTAGCAGTAGGCAGAAGAGCAAAAGCCATCTCTCACCGTGCCTTAGTGGGTCACAACTGAGAATACCAAACTCAGGACAAACTGCTGAGAAATGGGGAAGACACACCCCAAAAGCGGTGGTTATTCTCCCATAAGATAAACCAAACCAGTAACAAAAGTAAACTTCTGTTTCACCATACTGGCTAACAAGAAGTCAGAAAAGCAGTCTCCTTAGGCATTTCAGT
>NW_020702653.1:0-1263 GCF_002925995.2 Terrapene triunguis | reverse complement strand
GTCTATGAAAAGGTTGTAATTTGCTGGTTATGCTTATGCTGTCTGTATGTGTGTATCATTCTTGTATCTGAAGTTATGAATATTGGCTCTGTACTTGTATTTCACTGTTTGATTCTGAGCAGCACCAGCGAAGCATTTGGCCAGCTTATTGAGAAGGGGCTAGTCAAGTTGAATGGCCCAATCAAGGAGCACTTGACTGACAATGGAGCCTGGGAGACTCCAATCCACATCTGATGAGCCTTCCTGGGAATGTTCAAGGTATCACGTGGACAATGGCGGCTACCTGTAAGGAACTGAGTCATGTGTGGGCATGTGACATGCCCATGTGACTCCAAACTCCATCTTGCTGCTGTAATTTTCCACAGTAGGAACAAGGGGGTTTCCTGCCACATGACAGGGGATATAAAGGGCCATGGACACCCCTCCATTTTGTCTTCAATCCTGCTTTTGACAATCTCTGGAGGGACGTTGCTACAAACTGAAGCTCTGAACAAAGGACTGAACAACCCATCCAAATCTGTGGCTATACTCCAGAGACTTGATTTGAGCCAGCAGTTTATTGCATCACTGCTAGAAGCCTGACCAAGAACTTTGCAATTGTTGTATGTAATTGATTCCATTTAACCAATTTTAACTCTCATTTCTATTTCTTTCTTTTTATGAATAAACCTTTAGATTTTAGATTCTAAATGATTGGCAAAAGTGTGATTTTTGGGCAAGTTCTGATTTGTATATTGACCTGAGTTTTGTGGCTGGTCCTTTGGAAACAGGAGAACCTTTAATTGGGGACACTAATTTTCATAATCAGTCATCCCTAGAAGGAGTGCTACTGGTGGTGATATACAGGGACTGGGGTATCTGAGGGAATTGCTTGTATGACTTCTGGTTAGCCAGTGGGGTGAAACCAAAGTCCTCTCCGTGTGGCTGGTTTGGTGTGTCTTAGAAGTGGAGGACCACCAGGCTGGGGCTGCGACTGCCCTGTTTCTTAGCAATTCACTCTGAAGTGGTTCTCTCAGTAGTGTCCCACTAGAGCACACTTGTTACAAGTGGGTTACACATCTATGTGCTAAACAGCAGTGGAATATTAGAGGTCGGGACTGCGGTGTAGTGATTAGTGACAGGATAATCAAAGACCATATATTTGACTCATTCAGTCTGAAAAGCACCACATTAAAGCTCTGGTTTCCATTCCTAGTCCTGCACTATGTGACTTCTCAATTACCTGACTGGTAAAAAGAGGGAAGACGGTATCCAGCCTTGGAC
>NW_020702652.1:9410-10198 GCF_002925995.2 Terrapene triunguis | reverse complement strand
TGATGCTCTGGTCAGTGAGTAGAGGTGTGTGTGAAGTCCATGGAATTTTAAACAGCTACCTGTGCAGGTGACATTGGAAGCCGTGGTGCCCTGGATCCCACTTTGGTGCACGGTGCACTAAGCTCACAGGGTATCTGGTGGGACACCGTGTCTATGGAACCTGCCTGCCTTTGAGGTGCAGTGGGACAAGCAGCCAGCATCAACCCAAATACTGAATATCCCGCAAAATCGGTTAGCTTCAGCCCTCTGCTGGTGCAGTGGGGCTCCTTGTTTCCAGATGAACAATTGCATTCACAGGCAGCACAGAGATCCCAAACAGGCAGCGGATATTCCTTATGCTTATCACCCATTGCTGTGGTGGCTGGAGGCGTGCTAATGGGAGGGGAGATGTCTCTGAAATTGGGTCCAAACTGTTAAAAAGTTGCAATGCCCTCTCCCCTGCTGTCGGGGCTTTGAATTTATTTCCTGTCTCCTCCTGATTTAAATCGTGAGGATGTGGCAGCCAGCTGCCATGAGGCCTCTGGGCCTGGGGAAGTTAATTCACATCAGTGTAGCAGTTCCCACTACACAGGTGCCAAGAACAATGTGGAGGGCCGGCTCCAGGCACCAGCGCAGCAAGCAGATGCTTGGGGCGGCCCCTGGAAGGGGGCGGCAGGTCCGGCTCTTCAGCAGTAATTTGGCAGCGGGTCCCTCCGTCCGTGTCGGAGGGAAGGACCTACAGCCGAATTGCCGCCGAAAAATGAAGCAATCGCGGCTTTTTTTTTTTTTTTTTTTTTTTTTTTTTTTTT
>NW_020702652.1:0-9310 GCF_002925995.2 Terrapene triunguis | reverse complement strand
TTTTTTTTTTTTTTTTTTTTTTTTTTTTGCTTGGGGCGGCAAAACCTATGGAGCCGGCCCTGACAATGTGATAAACTAGTGGTAATGCTGCACCAGACCCCCGCCCCCTGGTGTAAATCCATGTACCTGCAGTGACTTCAACTTGCACCACGTGAGCACCTGGTCCAACATTGTCCCCAGGTGTAGAGCGGCTCATGTAACTAGCTATATCCCCAGCAGCATCGCCAGTCACCAGTCCTTCCCCCTTGCAGGGGGGTGTCCTTTGCTGGTTCCAGAGGGCTGCTCCTCCGGTTTCCTGTTGAATCTCATCATGACATTGCTGTATTCCAGCCAGTCCAGAACGAGGGGCCCAGGGACACGAGACACAGCAGGGCGAATGTGTTTGACTGATGACTACGGATCTCAAGCAATGCACCCTGTGGGAAAAGAGCAGCATGTGAGACCTTCTCCTCAAAGAAAATGATTTCAGCTCACACCACCCTTCTGCAACAACGTATCAGTTCCCCAGTGCAATGCATTAAATAGCTGCCATGTGGTACCCAGTCGCAAAGCAGCCCATGGAACTAACTATCTCCCTACCAGCATCTCTGGTCACCCCTCCTTTCCCTCCCAATTCCCTTTTCTGGCCTCACAAGACCACTCCCCAGATCTCCTCCTGCAGCCAGAATGGGCACGTGGCCTGAGAGCTTCGGAGACTTGAGTTCTCTGTTCATCCTGTACCCCATGCAGCGCCGGGGTCCTAGTGCCAGCTCCCCTCACACACGCTGCCTCAGCCATTGGGCCTCAGCCCTGACCTGGGGGACAGACGAGTTTGTTTCCATGGTCTATAGAGTCCTTGGATTCTCTACAGAGACTTACAGCAAGGGGAACAATCAGTGCAGGCCCTGCTGGTTACGTTCATGTGCAATGGGGACAGGCTGAGATCCCAGCACATGCCACCCCGGCCCTGATGGACTTTCAGTAACTGCCCACAGGGGTCAGGGTTGGATTATTAAACTGAAAATAAACCAGCAGGGCACTGTGAGCAGGGGCGGCTCTATGTATTTTGCCGCCCCAAGCACGGCAGTCAGGCGGCTTTTGGCGGCGCGCCTGCAGGAGGTCCACTGGTAACATGGATTCGGCGGTATGCCTGCGGGTGATCTGCCGGTCCCGCGGCTTCAGTGTACCCGCCGCCGAACCGGCGGACCTCCCGCAGGCATACCGCCGAAGGCTCCCTGACTGCTGCCCCCACAGCGACCGGCAGGCCGTCCCCCACGGCTTGCCGCCCCAGGCACGTGCTTGGTGCGCTGGTGCCTGGAACCGCCCCTGACTTGAGGAGGAGTTCTTGCTCAGGAAGGGAGCAGCTCTACCTGCTCACAGCTGCAAGAGGGTTTTTTTTTTTAAACTTTCCACAAGAAAAGAAGCAGCGATTGGGGATAATAAAGTCATAGAAATGTAGAACTCGGAGGGACCTCGAGAGGTCATCTAGTCCAAGCCCTTGCACTGAGGCAGGACTAAGTATCTAGACCACCCCTGACAGGAGTTTCTCTAGCCTGTTCTTCAAAACCCCCAGTGATTGGGCTTCCAATCTCCCTGGAAAGGTTATTCCACAGCTTAAGGACCCTTGTAATAGGAAAGCTTCCCCCTGCCTCCGCCCCCCCCATAGCTAACCTAAAGCTCCCTTGCTACAGATTAAGCTGATTACTTCTTGTCCTGCCCTCAGTGGACATGGAGAACAATTGATCTAACAGCGCTGAACAGTTTTGAAGACTTTTACCGGGTCCCTTATCAGTCTTTTCTCAGGACTAAACATGCCCAGTTTTTAACTTCTCCACTGTCAGCTTTTCTAAACCTTTTACCATCTTTGTTGCTCTGGACTGTCTCCAATTTGTCCACCTCTCTCCTAAAGCTGAGGCCTCGCTAGTGCAATATGGACTGGGACAATTATCTCCAGTGTCTTATATAACAATCTGGTCAACATACCCCAAGATGCCATTGGCCCTTTTTAGCAACTGCAGTGCATTGCTGGCTCACATGCCGTTTTTGATCCATGATGATTCCCAGATCCTCTTCAGCAATGCTACTGCTTTACCAGTTATTGTCCATTTTGTATTTGTGTGTTTGATTTTTCCTTCCAAAGAGTTGTACGTTGCACTTGTCTCTGCTGAATTTCCTAGTGTTGATTTCAGCTCAATTCTCCAGATTGCTGAGTAGAGGCAGTGACTGTGCATTCAGAGATATCCTGCGTATTTTAGAACAGGCCTGAAAAATCAGAAGTTTTTTTACTTCATGTAATCAATTCTTGTCCACTATTTCTAGCCCAGTGTGCATATGTCTGGCCTAATGATTGTTGTGAGGGACAGTGTGATGACTGTCAGGGTGGGGGAGTTAAGGTGGTAGTGAGAGAAGAACGCAAACCCAGGTTCTATTCCTTGCTCTGTCAAACTTTTTCTGTGGACTTTAAGCAAATCCTTATTCACTCTGTGCCTCACTGTCCTCCTCTGTATCAGAAAGGGGATAACCGCCCGTCTCTGCCCCATCCCGGCGTTGTGAGGGAAGTGCTCAGATACTATGAGGACGGATGCTTTCTACCTACCTTGGAGAGTCGGCAGTGCAGCCCGTTCCACACGGGCGTTGGTCCCGGCTCTTACCATTGTAGCCCAATTCGTTCCATTCTTTTCGAAAAGCCCCAGCGCTCAGCGTGCTGTGCTTGGATGAGAAGAGCAGTTTTCACTAAAAAATAATCTAGTCTAGCAGAAAATCTTGAGAATGAAACCAGAGTGACACCCAAAAGCTAACAAACAAAACTAAAATGTCAGTCGAATAAAGGAAAATGTAGGTTTTGTTTGTTTTCATAGAATATCAGGGTTGGAAGGGACCTCGGGAGGTATCTAGTCCACCCCCCTGCTCAAAGCAGAGCCAATCCCCAGACAGATTTTTGCCCCGATCCCTAAATGGCCCCCTCAAGGATTGAACTCACAATCCGGGGTTTAGCCGGCCCATGCTCAAACCACTGAGATTTATGTTTTAAATCTCATAAATCTGAAGCTTGGGGAACAATTTCAAGATTTTCGCTTCAGCCATAGGGGCTAGAAACTTCCTTATTTTAGAAACTGACAGGCAAGAGTCTCAGGTAGTCACATGCTTCCAGGAGCTGGGGGTTAAAGCAACACTAAGTAGCCTAGACTCGTGATAAAATCATGAGAGTTGGTGACACCGGGCCCCTTGACACTGAATCCCAGCAGCCTTGGTGTAAATGGCAAACAGGCCTTTCGAACACTGATTCCTGTTTTAACCAACTTTTTAGCTTGTGAATGTAATATCCCCCCTTAGAGTCACAGGGGGCTGACTGCAGGACCAGAACCTTCTTAGTGCATTTTCCACAAAAGCCTCCAGGGCTGGAATGTTGCCAGGGGGCTGGTTCCAGCCGAGCAAGCAGCAGGAGTCAGTGCCAGGAAGGGAAACGCCCAGTTATTATTGTAGGAGGCGTCACTTCCACTGAGCTCAGGAAAGTGAAACTCACCCAGTGCCACTGCCCAGAGGGAGCCATGGCTGCAGAGAGCCCCTTGGAAAGTCTCCAGAATGAAGCTGCTTGTCGCATCTGTCGGGAGCTTTTTAAAGACCCAGTGGTTATAGGCTGTGGGCACAGCTTCTGCCGAGTCTGCATCACCCAGTGCTGGGAAGGATCCGATATGAATTTCACCTGCCCCGAGTGCAGAGAAACCGTTCAGCAGAGAAACCTCAGGCCCAACAGGCAGCTGGCAAATGTCCTAGACATAGCCAAACGGCTGAGTTTCCAGGCAGCAAAGGGAGCAGGAGGGGAGAGGATGTGTGGGGAGCACCAGGAGCCTCTCAAACCGCTTTGTGAAGAGGATCAAACCCCCATCAGTGTGGTGTGTGACAGATCCTGGGCTCACCGAGTTCACACAGTGGGTCTCATAGAGGAGGCTGCCCAGGAGTACAAGGTAGGGAATCACTGTCCTGTCTGATTCATTCTAACAATGTTAATTACAGGTTAACTTTGTCAATAACTCACCCCTCAGGTCACACTTAATTTCTCCCTCCTACAGCTGTGGATGTAACTGCATCATTAGGCTCTGTAAAGCCTTCACTGTATGAAAAATGATATGAAAAGACATGTACAGGGCAAGGTGGCTAATGAGGCGAAAATGAAGACTTTAAAGATGATGGATGTGGGAAACATTTCTCTAGGCAGCTGAAGCCATTTCAAATCTAGTTCCCACTAGTGAGATACGTCATCAGGGATCTTACAGCCCAACTGAAGCTGCTAAATGATCAGTGAGGTTTAAATCACAAGAGCTGCAGGCTCAACTATGTGAGAGTGCTGCCTTCAGGCTGGAGAAGGGGGAGTTTTTTTAATTATTATCATTACTATAATTATTAATATTTGCATCCCAGTAACCACTACAAATCCCAGATGAGATCTGACCTGGATTCTGCAGGGCCCCTGCAAAACACAGAGACAATCCCTGTCCTGAGGAGTTTACAGTCTAAATCAGGAGTAGGCAACCTATGGCACGCGAGCTGATTTTCAGTGGCACTCGCACTGCCCGGGTCCTGGCCACCGGTCCGGGGGGCTCTGCATTTTAATTTAATTTTAAATGAAGCTTCCTAAACATTTTATAAATCTTATTTACTTTACATACAACAAGAGTTTCATTATATATTATAGACTTATAGAAAGAGACCTTCTAAAAACGTTAAAATGTATGACTGGCACGCAGATCTTTAAATTAGAGTGAATAAATGAAGACTCGGCACACCACTTCTGAAAGGTTGCCGACCCCTGGTCTAAATAGACAAGAGACACAAAGGTTGGGAGGGGAAAATTGAACCATAGAGAGGGGCTTTGACGTGCCCAGGAAATGAGTGGCTGGGAACAGAAACTGGTTCTTCTAAGGCCTAGGCCAAAGCTCCAACCACTGGGCCATGTTGCCTCCCCGACAGTACCTGCTCGTGATGAAGTGTGGCCATTTCAAGGCCGAGGTTTCCCACTGGGATTCTGAATTCCCGTATTGCTCCATGAGGGGTAATACTCAGAGGCTGACCAGCACTAGGGGAGGTCACTGAGCCAAACGCTGTGCGGACCCCCAGCACCTTGAAACCAAACATAGAAGGGGCGGGCCCCAGACAGCGCAGATACCATTGGGATTAGACTGGGTTGCAGTCTGAACGGTGTTATTGTGTATGTGGCCAAGCACCAGCCAAAGGTGTTAGCGAAAACTTGTCAAGTGTAGGTTTATTGATTCGCCACCATGTGACTCCAGTTTCCTGCTGGTTTTACTCAATGGAGAAAGAGGACAAATTATTCTAAACTGTCTGAATATAAAACAGTCCTAGTCTCTGTTAATGAGGTTTGATTTCCTTGTGGTTCCTGATGTCATGGACCCCGTAGGGCTGACAGTCACCTTAAGGGGTCTTGGGTTGTGATGGAAAAAAAACCCTCTCCACATACACACTCTGAACCCTCAAAATAAACTCACTCAAATCATTTCTGTTTCTCCAGGAAAAGATTCAGGCCCATTTGGAGACTCTGCGGGAAGAGAGAGAAAAGCTGCTGGGATTTAAAGTGACTGGAGAGGGGAAAACCCGGGAATATCTGGTAGGTGCCCAGTGTTATTAACCTGCAGAGACTTGCAGTGGGAGGTCTGTTGTGAAACAGATTCCTCTGTGGCCTTGGAGAAAGTGGACTTGTGTGTGTTTCTCCATGACCAGGGATTGCTATGTTAGATTCATGTTTGCACACACACATACACTGGCCCTGCGAAATCCTCTGGCTGGATCAGGACAACATCATATTCTGCAGAATCTAAACTTCCATTCCAGTTCATTTCTAGCCTTTGCAGCTTTCACAAAACTCCTCCCAAGGTGAACTGACCTCTATCCCGGGCAGCACCGTCTGCCTGAGTCTGCAGGCATTTCTTGCCTTGTTTAATTGTTCGATTCTTTTTTTCTCCCTTGGCATCTCTGTCAATGTAGTGCTGAGTCCTGCCTCCTCTGCTCTGGGTCTGGATTAACATAGACCGCTGATAACACAGTGCCCTGCCCATGGTAGTCATAGAAACTTCCCATTGAAAGATATTCGGGCCGGTGAGAATTAGGGTGAACAGATGCCCTGATTTTATAGGGACAGTCCTGATATTTGGGGCTTTGTCTTGTATAGGCTCCTATTACCCCCCACCCCCTTCCCGATTTTTCACACTTGCTGTCTGGTCACCCTAGTGGGAATGCGTTAGGAAATCCTCTCCCTGTTAACCACAGGGTAAAGTCAAGTGTCAGACATCTTAGAGCTTGCAAAGAAATTGTGTCTCCTGCACACTTGGCACTCCATGAAAGGACCCTAGATTCTATGTCCCTGGCCTGCCATTTTTTTTAATAGATCCAGACACAAGCCGAGAGGCAGAAGATTATGTCTGAATTTCAGCAACTGCGGCAGTTCCTGGAGGAACAAGAGCGACTCCTGCTGGCCCAGCTGGAGAAGCTGGACAGGAAGGTTGTAACGATACAGAATGACAATGTCAGCAAACTCTCTGAGGAGATTTCCCGTCTCAGTGAGCTGATCAGTGAGCTGGAGGGGAAGTATCAGAAGCCAGCGACTGAATTCCTGCAGGTGAGACTGAGTTAGAAACATCCCAGATCCCAGCACAGGGACAGGACAGCTCCTGAATCATGGGCACTGGGGTCCAGCAGTTGGAGATCTCAGTGTCACTCAGAGATATAAAGGTGACATTGAGTCAGCGGATCCATGGCCTGGGCTTTTCCTCATATTTGCAAAATCCCTTCCCTGGGATCCCCAGTGGGTGGCGTCATGGCAAGTGAGACTAAGGTGGTTTTTCTGTCTCTTTCCTCTCTAGCACTTCAGAAGCACCTTGAGCAGGTACGTGGCTCTTTCTCACCCACCTTGTACTTCACGATGCTGTGAAAGGGCGTGGAGAGAACATTAACAGCACGTCTCCACAGGACTCTACAGCAAAATGTATGGGGCAGGGTCACTTTTTGGATACAAATTTCTCTGATCAACTTAATCCTGAGGGTCTCAGCCTTTTATAGAAGACTCTGGAATATCTATTCAGTGGGAAAGACTGACCTAAAGTACTTCCTGGAGATGTGACACCCTGGGGGACTGGCTGCCTCAAGGTTCTGGAGATGCAATCAGGGGTGGCTCCAGGCACCAGTGCCCCAAGCGCGTGCCTGGGGCGGCAAACCGCGGGGGGCACCCTGCCGGTCGCTGGGAGGGCAGCAGTCAGGCTGCCTTCAGTGGCATGCCTGTGGGAGGTCTGCCGGTCCTGCGGCTTTGGCGGCAATTCGGTGGTGGGGACGCCAAAGGCGCAGGACCGGTGGACCTCCCGCAGGCATGCCACCGAAGGCTGCCTGACTGCCGTGCTTGGGACGGCAAAAACCATAGAGCCGCCCCTGGATGCAATACGGGCCTTTCATCCCTGGCGTACTGGTAATAATCAGACCCTGCTCAGCAGGGATCACGGGTCTTTTCCACTGGAAGTCTGTCTAGAGACCTGTGTGGAATGAGCTGGTTTGGGTGCAGCCGAGGTCTCAGTTTACTACCTGAAAGAAAGATCTCATAGCATGATGCACACAAGAAACCTGGAGCAGACCAGTGTTGGTGCATGGAGGCCAAGGAGAGAATTCGCCCTGGAAACTCGACTCCTCTTTTATCCTCAGATCTGCTCTGTCCAGGCCAGAGTGGAAGAACATGAATTGGGCTTTTGGGGGAAGGTGGCACGGCCATGGTCTGTGTCGCAGGCCCTATAGAGCAGCGACTTCCTCTATCCAGGAATGATGGCGAGTTAGTGACTGGAATGTAACAATGAAATTCTCTCTCCCCAGGTGTGAGGCGGGGAAGTTCCAGCAGCCAGTGGAGATTTCTCCGGAGCTAGAGAAGAGACTCAGTGATTTCTCCCAAGAAAATATTATTTTAATGGAGACACTGCGGGAATTCAAAGGTAGTGAGAGTTGGGATCTGGAAGGGGAAATCATGGTGTGTCTCTGAGACTGTGGGAGGAGTTGGACTCTGGCCAATTGGTTAATAATTAGGTTATGTATCTATTTAATAAAAAATGGAAAGTCATCAAATTGAGCAGGTGTAGCAGGGCCCCAGGCCCCAGGATGTCTCACGCTGATTCATTTAGAGAGCTTTGGCAAAATCATTCAGGTAAAAATATAGGAAAATTTGGGGTACCTCAGTTTCTCTCTCCCAACTACACAACTCGAGCACAGGGCTCGAGAGCACTTTAGAACCCAACGTTTCAGGCCACTTTTGAAATGTGGACCCAGCCCATCATTGTGCTCTGGCCCCCTACGGCAGCTGGTGTGGGCCAAAAGGGAAGGCGTAAATCCTGGTGAGTCCCTCCAGCACAGGAGCCTCTTGTGTGTAATCCACAGCAGCTGGGAGCTGCAGGGGGCTGTGCCTGTGGACACTCAATGTAAACAAACTCTCTCACAGCCCGCCCGCGAATTAACCCGATGGGCTGTGAGCCAAAGGCTGCTGACCCCTGAAATGGAAGGTGTCAGATTAGTTATTATTAAAGAGGTGGGTGTGTCTCTGGTTCTCTCTCATTATTAAGACATAATTATGTCAGTTAAGAATGGGGATGTTATAAAATATGACAGCATGAAATCTCACCTCTTTTATCCTTTCCATCTCCAGACACTCTGCTATCTGAACCGGAGACAGGCGCACACAGACAGGGTAAGATTGCAGGTGCAGGTTATCTTTAAAAGAGGAGACCATTCCCATGAAAAAATTTCCATTAATTTGAAGCTAAAGTTTCCAGCCAAACCAACCAAACATTAACTGCTAAGGAAATCCCAAGCTAAAGTCACACAAACAGTCCTGACACCAACCTTAGTGCTCAGTTCACGCCCACACCGGTGAATAGAAACAGATACTGACCAACATCCAAACACCCTTAACTCTGACCCTGGGGGTTTTATAGATATTCATAGGCCCTTTCAATATTAAATTGAGAGGAATGTGGAGAGAGCATTCTCCCCTTAGGACAGACACACCCCTCGCCTTTACCCTGGCAGAGGGGGTCTCCCTCATAGCTCTTCTCCAACATCCAACCTTTCCTTAGGCCAGGGCTGGGCTCTCCCACTGGAGCAACTCACTGCTTCATGGATTGTCCTCTGAAATTCAGACAAAAAGAGGGAAATCCCTAGGCTCATACAGACCAGGTGAGAGATTTCAGGAGAGATTAACTTTCACTTCAGAGAAAAAATGCATGAAAACAGTTTTATAAGCAAGTAGCTAAAGACACAAACCAAACCAACACCGAATGTGACACTCCCC
>NW_020702651.1:0-1503 GCF_002925995.2 Terrapene triunguis | reverse complement strand
AAGCAGGAGCCATGACAAGGGTTCCGTCCCCACCTCCAGCGCTGACTTAGCCTGGGCGGGTCTTTTCCTCGGTTTCCCCATCTGTAGGACGAGGGCGATCCCCAGCTCCTCCTCCTCTCTGCCCCCTGCCCCTGGCCTTATTGGAAATCCCGGGAGGTGGGCGCATGGAGCTGGACAGGACTTTGGAGGAGTCTGGCCCCAGGCCCTGCAGCGCAGTGGGGCCAACAAAAGGAGCCCCACGACCCATGGCTGAGTCTCAGGCTTCGGCCTAGTCAATAAACAACCCCCCCGCTTCCCTCCATCCCTCCCAGGATCCTCTGTGGCTCCATGTCCACTGCACAGCTTAGCCCAAACAGCTCCTCACCAGGTCCCCTTCCATGGTGGCTGTATCACTGCGCCGGGCTCCAGCCGTGACGAGGCCCGGCGCGGCGTGCTCGGGATTCCCAGCTCCACTCCAGGAGCACGAAGACATCCTCGCCCTGAAGAAGGGACTGGGCATCAGTGAAAGGGGCCGGGGCACCATCCCCTGAGCCGTGGGGGCAGCATGCCCCAGCCCCCAAGGCTCATTCCATTTTGGGGCTCCCCGCGGAGGGTCCCGAAGTGGTGGCCAGTTAGCGGCAATTTTGATGGCAGCTTTGGAGGTGGGGCTGCTGGCCCATTGGGCCAACACACACCCAACTCACTGGGCCAAGCACAGCATGATCCCTGGGAACGTCATGCCTTCAGTAGGGCTCTGTGTGGGTGCGGGAATCCACCCACAGGGGGCGGCTTGCAGGATCTGGGCCTGGTTCCAAGCTGGTGATCCAGCGGCAAATAATCTCCTGAGCCCATTAGTGCCTGAGCCATCTCCTCCCACCAATAACTGGCATGCTTTCAATGCAGAAAGGAGACTTGTGCTGCCATTTGCCTCTGTAAACCTCTGTCCGTTAATGAACGAATTAATGCCCACAGCAGGTCAGCATTACTAGCCCTGTGGGAAAACTGAGGCACAGTGTTACTTGCCCCCCAAGTCGCTCAGCGCATCAGTGTCAGAGGCAGGAATGGAACCCAGGAGTTCCTGGCTCCCGGGCCTGTGCTCAGATCACTACGGCGGGACGAACGCCGAGCACTGCAATCCAGTCCCTTTAACCCCCGGGCTCCTGCAGATCAGAATCCCTGTCCCTCTCCCACTCTCACTGCCGAGCACCTGCTTCCCAGCTCCTTCCTTCAGCCTCAGCCAACAGAGCAGGAGACAACGTCCCTCCCCGCTCCCCCCAGCCTGACATCACAAAGGGGCAGGCAAGCCTGCCCATAGGGCGCTGTCTCCATAGCAAAGCCAGGCCTGGCAGGTTTACCAGGCTTGCTCTCTATGATGTGTATTACATTAGCACCTTGAGCCCTCTGGGCTGACACCGGGGGAGCTCTGTTGAGCTGGGTGATGCAGGGAGAGCCCGGCTCTACCCCCAAGAGCTCAAGCAGAGATCCTCAAAGGTATGTAGGGGCCTAACTCCCATTGAAATCCAT
>NW_020702650.1:0-1544 GCF_002925995.2 Terrapene triunguis | reverse complement strand
AAGCAGGAGCCATGACAAGGGTTCCGTCCCCACCTCCAGCGCTGACTCAGCCTGGGCGTGTCTTTTCCTCAGTTTCCCCATCTGTAGGACGAGGGCGATCCCCAGCTCCTCCTCCTCTCTGCCCCCTGCCCCTGGCCTTATTGGAAATCCCGGGAGGTGGGCGCATGGAGCTGGACAGGACTTTGGAGGAGTCTGGCCCCAGGCCCTGCAGCGCAGTGGGGCCAACAAAAGGAGCCCCACGACCCATGGCTGAGTCTCAGGCTTCGGCCTAGTCAATAAACGACCCCCCCGCTTCCCTCCATCCCTCCCAGGATCCTCTGTGGCTCCATGTCCACTGCACAGCTTAGCCCAAGCAGCTCCTCACCAGGTCCCCTTCCATGGTGGCTGTATCACTGCGCTGGGCTCCAGCCGTGACGAGGCCCGGCACGGCGTGCTCGGGATTCCCAACTCCACTCCAGGAGCACGAAGACATCCTCGCCCTGCAGAAGGGACTGGGCATCAGTGAAAGGGGCCGGGGCACCATCCCCTGAGCCGTGGGGGCAGCATGCCCCAGCCCCCAAGGCTCATTCCATTTTGGGGCTCCCCGCGGAGGGTCCCGAAGTGGTGGCCAGTTAGCGGCAATTTTGATGGCAGCTTTGGAGGTGGGGCTGCTGGCCCACTGGGCCAACACACACCCAACAACTCACTGATGGCCAAGCACAGCATGATCCCTGGGAACGTCATGCCTTGATTAGGCTCTGTGTGGGTGCGGGAATCCACCCACAGGGGGTGGCTTGCAGGATCTGGGCCTGGTTCCAAGCTGGTGATCCAGCGGCAAATAATCTCCTGAGCCCATTAGTGCCTGAGCCATCTCCTCCCACTAATAACTGGCATGTTTTCAATGCAGAAAGGAGACTTGTGCTGCCATTTGCCTCTGTAAACCTCTGTCCGTTAATGAACGAATTAATGCCCACAGCAGGTCAGCATTACTAGCCCTGTGGGGAAACTGAGGCACAGTGTTCCTTGCCCCCCAAGTCGCTCAGCGCATCAGTGTCAGAGGCAGGAATGGAACCCAGGAGTTCCTGGCTCCCGGGCCTGTGCTCAGATCACTAGGGCGGGACGAACGCCGAGCACTGCAACCTAGTCCCTTTAACCCCCGGGCTCCTGCAGATCAGAATCCCTGTCCCTCTCCCACTCTCACTGCCGAGCACCTGCTTCCCAGCTCCTTCCTTCGGCCTCAGCCAGCAGAGCAGGAGACAACGTCCCTCCCCGCCCCCCCCAGCCTGACATCACAAAGGGGCAAGCAAGCCTGCCCATAGGGCGCTGTCTCCATAGCAAAGCCAGGCCTGGCAGGTTTACCAGGCTTGCTCTCTATGATGTGTATTACATTAGCACCTTGAGCCCTCTGGGCTGACACCGGGGGAGCTCTGTTGAGCTGGGTGATGCAGGGAGAGCCCAGCTCTACCCCCAAGAGCTCAAGCAGAGATCCTCAAAGGTATTTAGGGACCTAACTCCCACTGAAATCCATAGGAGTTAGGCCCCTAAATACCGTTGAGGATCAGGGC